>NC_059430.1:98234877-98316992 GCF_021028975.2 Sphaerodactylus townsendi | reverse complement strand
ATGCAATGGCATGGGGCGTAAAGATGTCATGGACCTAGGCTGCAGCTCTCCAAAACATTAAGCCATGTCTCTGAATTACAAAGACTTTAAAACTGACAGGAGGATGTACAGTGGAACCTCGGTTTTCATTGTCTTCGGTTTTCATCTGTTTCGGTTTTCATTGATTTTTTCAGTGAAACAATTGTCTCGGTTTTCATTGATTTGCAGTAAGGTGCAGGGGTTTGTGGAGAAAATCACCCAGACAAAACTGTTACAGGCCGTGTCTGCAACTTATTTAATGACAATGTCTTGCCCCATTTCAGACAAATCTTAAAGAGGCGTCAGAACCAGACCTCTTTGGACAGCTTTCTGGTGCGACATTGGTCCACTGGCTCTGAAGCTGGTCCCAGTGTTATTGTTTGTTACTGTTTTCAGCATTAATCACTATGTTTATTCACCAAAAAATGTGTTTTTGGTATGGTTTTTGGAGTGCCTAGAACGGATTAATTGGATTTACATTGATTCCTATGGAAAAGTTTGCCTCGGTTTTCATTGGTTTCATTTTTCATTGATTCTTTTCGGACGGATTACCAATGAAAACCGAGGTTCCACTGTATTAATGATGGGATAATCGTCCATCCCTATTCAAGGGTCCGCAATCTTTTTGGAATTCTGATATAGGGTGGTGGCCACCACCACAAAAGGGTTGCCCTGAAGATCCTTCTGATATGGTGACAGCTGTTGATGAAGCAATGCTTTTTAAAGATCTCAACAGTCAATTACATCTCTAACAGCAGCCCTGTTCTTAAAAAAAATATTTCCCACCTTTAATTCAAATGGCAGGCAGAAGAGAAGGAAGAAGAGTTTGGATTTAAAGCTTGCCTTTCTCTTCTGGAAGGAGTCTCAAAGGGGCTTACAAACTCCTCCTTCTCTCCCCACAACAGACCCCTTGTGAGGAAGGTGGGGCTGGGAGAGTTCAAAAGAATTGTGACTAGCCAAAGGTCACCCAACAGAAATAAACCCAGTTCACCAGATAAGAGTCCTTGGCTTCTGTGAAGGAGTGAGGATCAATACCAGTTCTCCAGATTAGAGTCTGCCGCTCTTAACCACTACACCGCGCTGGCAAATTTAAGATTGTATTGGAAAAGATTAGGAGGCAGCGGGTTAATCTCTTCCAAGGGCAGGTGGTTTTAGTATGACTTTGATGGAACGGAGCAAGGGGGTGTGCGTCTGGTGCGTGCGCGCCCCCCGCACCCCTCCAAGCCCCCAGAACGCTCTGTCCCGCTGCCGCCAGGCCCCCAGAACAACTCGGCAGAGGCGCCCGCCCTGTGCGTCGCGCACCCCCCGCCCCTTGACGCTACACCTCTGTGACTTTGCACAGGGTTTGACTGGATCTGTCAGATCACAACTTGCTCTCTTAGAAGGCTGACTGCTAGGAGGTCAGCCTTTAATTCCTTTGCTTTTGGGAACACGTCATACTAGCTGCTTCCACACAGGGACAATTCACTGTTTTATTCTCATTGCTACTGCACAAGCAAAGTGTGTCTCTGCATTCACAGTGGCAATATAACCTTCATACGGGGAATTATATTTTTCGTGCCCTCCTCTTGCACCTGCCATTTCCTCCCTTCCTTGCCTACATTGGCCATTTGTTTTGTGTTTTAATCTTTTAAAAATTCTTTTATAGTGTTAGGATGCCATAGGAATAAGCCCACTATATATATGTACATAGATGCTGTCAAGTTACTTATGATAACCCCAGCAAGGGGCTTTCAAGGCAAGCAGGAAGCAGCCGTTGCCTTCCTCTATAGAGTCTTCCTTTGTGGTCTCCCCTCCAAGTACTGACCCTGCTTAGATTTTGAGAGCTGATAAGATCAGGCTATACTAGGCCACCATCCTTCCAATATTCCCAGCATCAAATGTAATTTTTTTTAAAAGCCATCTGAGTCAAGGTAAATGGGAAGGAAATGGTGCAGGATATGAGCGGTAAAGTGTGGGAAACTGCATCTTTCTGTTCATTCTGGGACCAAATTTGTTTGGAAAAGACTGTATTCAAAACAGGTTTGGGAAAAGAAGTGGGAGAGAAAGGCACAAGAAAACTGGAAGGTGGACAACTGCATGATTAATTTGCACTGAACCCCCTCCCTCCAATGCTGCCCGGGTGGAGGCAACTTTATGAAGTTAAATAAAATAAACAAAATTAAAAAGAGCCAATGGCCATGTGGAAGCAACAACTACCACAGGCGTAACAGGAAACTTGTGTGGAGTACTCATACAAAAGTGTCCCGAGTGGTATCTTCTGTTTGAGTCCCCATCCCAAGTCAAGAGAGACAGCACTCATAAGAAATGAAAGCTCCTTTCCCCCTTGCTCAAAGGCAGGGGTGGGGAAGGTCTGGCCCACGGGCTGCATAAGGCCTGTTAAATCATTTGGTCTGGCCCTGCTCTGACTCCCGTTCAGATTGCCCCTCTCTGCACTGCAGGCTCATGTCTGCAACAGCCCAGTCTGGCTGCAGCCACTTGACTTACGCAGGCAATCAGTGCTACCACCCGTGCCCTGCCCCGCTGCTGCCCGTCCCTCCTGCACCCAGCCACTGCCACCGGGCTGCTCAGACAATAGAGGCAGGCAGGCAGGGGGAGGAGGACGGCCACTTGGGAGCAGCAACCCGTCCCACTGCTGGGTCCCAAAAAGCCTAGGGGCACCCCCCAACGACCCAGTGCCCTACTAGCCGCACTGCCTCAGGGCAGGGACAACAGGAGAGGTGAGAATCAGGAGAGGACCAAGGCAGGGCAAAGTACAAAAGAGCCAGAGGGAGGGAGAGAAGAGAATCAGAAACTGGGTAGGGGCTGGGGAAGAGAGAGGGAGAAAATGCCCATGCCAGGAAGGGCAAAGGGGGCAGGACTCGAAATTCAATAAATCTAGAAGCTTTTTTGATAGCAACATAAATTTGTATTAAGTGAATCATCATAATAAACAGAAGCAGTTCCAGCCATCACATTAGGGGTGAGTTAATTAAATGTTAGACCAAATATAGCAGGCTAATTTTTAAGTTGATAATTTGTATGGCACACGATTGATGTTATAAATATCCAACTGGCCCTTGGCAGGGAAAAAAAGTTCCCCACCACTGTCCTAAGGTATGCCAGAAGCCCATTTTGTAGATGAGCTTCAACACATGCAAACCAGATATTTCTTTTCTTTTTCCTATACAAACTTTTCCATGTACAGGAATTTGAGTGCATAACACTTACAGGGAACGGCACTGCGTATGGATGCTGATGCTTCATTCAACAGTAATTTCCACCTTGGTGATAGCATTTTTCTCTTTGCATTCACCTTACCATTTTCCAGAGAACATTACATCAGCAAACATGCAAAAGATACACATGCTGTCCACCCCTGACATAAAACTGACCAGTTGTCATCCAGACCAGCTCCCTTTAGAAGGCCAAGCTGGATGCCCCTCAAAGCCAAGAGCATAAGCCATGGAATATATTTTTATTAGAACCAACAACGCTGTAAGAGCTTTTGGACCACCTGGAACCCTTTGTCAGGTCAGATGTTAGAAAACAGGAAGAGGGAGAAAGCAGATTTTTCAGGTTGTCATGGTCTTAAGACCATGCTGTGTCATTTCTGACAGGCGCCTTTTATATGTTCCAGAATGATTTAACCACCAAAATAAACAGCAACACACGTGATCAAAAGGAGAAATGTACTGATTTGTCTATGAACAGATGGAGCCTGTGTTATTTTAAGATACTCACGTGAATGAGGTGGTGCATCTTTTATGTGCCAGGTCTCTCTCTCTCTCTCTCTCTCTCTCTCTCTCTCTCTCTCTCCTGATACACCAGGTGTATGAAGGGTGGGGGTGGGGAGACAAATGTGAATCACTCCACTGGCATCTGTAGTAAAGGTCTCAAGTTTTCAGAGGAGCTGCAGTTCCATCCAAGAAGCGAGGTCCTGGAGTTTTGTAACTACAGCAGTCTCAATGGAGAACTTGATAAAGATCTTTCTGGACCAACAGGAAAGGCTGATGATGTTCTTGCCCAATGGAAATTAAGCCCACAACTACACATTTATGAAGAACATGTCGCCCAATCTCCTTCCCATCGATGCTTGGTTAAAACCAACCAGATGTTACTCACATCTGCTCCACTCGGCTCCTAGGGACACCCTGTATGAAAACATTGAATTCTTCCTCAAGATCCACTGGCATTGCCTTCTCCATTTCTCCTACACTGGATCTTGCAGTCCACCAGAGAAAGATGCAGATGGGTACAGATCTGCCACTCTTCCCTTCTCCCCAGATACCATTTCTGATCTCAGTTAGGTTGATTCCCAGAGTCAAGGGACCCAGGAGTCACATCTGGGCATATCTAAGAGCTACCATGGGAAGATGGAAGGAGGTGAAGTTGCCATTCTTGCTTTTTCCCCATCAGCGGACCTTTGAAAGGATATTATCCCACACAGGTCCTGTGACACAGGAAAGATCCCCAATTGTTGTGTAAGTGAACTGCTGGACCCAGCCCCCTGTCTCTGGAATAGCACCACTCCAACATTCATTCTTCATAACCCTTTTGCTGCTGATGATATACCTCAATCTGGCCTGCTGGGGCCTGCCTGCCTCTTGACTGGAACCAGAAACAGAATAAGCAGCAAACTCATGAGGGCCATTGGAGAAACAGCTTGATTTGGCTGCAGCACTAGTTTGATGGACAGTGCTGTCAAAGTTGCAGCTGACAATCAACAACAGAGGTGGTCTGCCATTTCCTGCCTCTGCACAGAAAAAGAAGAGTTTGGATTTATATCCCACCTTTCTCTCCTGTAAGGAGACTTAAGGTGACTTACAAGCTTCTTTCCCTTCCTCTCCCCACAACAGACACTTTGTGAGGTAGGTGGGGCTGAGAGTGTTCCGAAGAACCAAGACTAGCCCAAGGTCACCTGGCAGGAATGTAGGAGTGCGGAAACACATCTGGTTCACCGGATAAGCCTCCGCCACTCAGGTGGAGGAGTGGGTAATCAAACCCAGTTCTCCAGATTAGAATCCACCTGCTCCAGATTAGAATCCACCTGCTATATCACACTGGTCTCCCATTCAAGTACTAACCAGGGCTGATGTACTCAGCTTCTAAGATTTGATGAGATCAGACTACCGTGGGTCATCCAGGTCAGAGCTCAACTCAAGTTTAGAAGATGCTTAACTTTAAAAGACATTTAAGTTTTCCACAACTCCTAATTCTGCCAAAGAACAAACTCCTTTTTGCAATCATCACGTCTAAGCACGGGGGGGGGGGGGGGGGGGGAGACACAAGGTTACGGGCTGTTACATTAAGGACTTGTAACCAGCCCTGTGCTAAGAAAACCATTAGGAAGGGGACACACATCAAAAGCAGGACCCTTTGCTGTAACGCTTAACCAAGCTATTAAAAATATTCAGATTTCTCATTACTGCACCCTTCTAAGAAAGTTCTTAATAGCGGCAATAACTGCTGCAAACGCTGGTCGTGAAATCTTCCCTTTTAAGTGTAAAACTTCACCTACGGATGTCACCCTGCAGCTTAATTTCACATGTAAGAGCACAGGTGTACGCCACTGCTGGAAAGTAAGAAAAGTTGTGTGCGTAAGTTGTGTGTCTGGCTTCACAAATGTCAAGAAAAAGCCAGCAACGATCTAACTCACAGGTGTCAAACTCGCGGCACTCCAGATGTTATGGACTACAGTTCCCATCATCTCCTGCCAGCATGATGCAGCAATCCCCCGCCAGCAATGCTCTCATTCAAATCAGGATGACAACTAGATTTCAGCATTCTCAATGGATGCTCCAAAGCTCTGGGGCAGTGGTGGTGAACCTTTGGCACTCCAGATATTATGGACTACAATTGTCTTCAATTGTACAATTGTAGTCCATAACATCTGGAGTGCCAAAGGTTCGCCACCACGGCTCTAGGGCTTTCTTCCTCTAAAAGCCTGTGAATTTTCCAGAAGCAGGAATACTTCTTTTAAAATCTGTACTAGCTTTCAGGGTCCAGAGAGAGGGCAGAATCTGCTGCCCCCGCCCCCCCCCCCCCCAGCTCTTGAGATGATGCAGATTTCACATCTAGCTATGATTACATTCCTACATAGCTGTGAGCTTAATGGTTTTGGCAGACATTCTTGACAGAGATCCCATTGGGGGGAGGGGCTAGGCAACCAGATCAGTAGCTCGGTTGCTATTTTACTGTTGTTGTTGTTTTTTAGGCGATAAGATAAATTAATGCTATACCAGACAAAGAAATACTGGAGTACCTGCTCAGACAGCCCTACCTTGTGACAACAGTTAAGGAACTTTACTGCATGCATAAATTATTTCTTTTCCACAGAAAGAAACGTAAACAATAGCCGTTTTTCAAAGATATTCTGTCTTACAAATTTATATCAGTTTTACAGCAATGTAAATTATATGACTTATCCTGTTGAATCTTAGAAATTGAGGTCTGGTAAGCATGCTGAGAATTCAAAGTTAGTTCGGCTCACATCTGGCTCACTGGTGGTGAGTAGGGAGCTGATCTTTTAGTGACCTATTCCATTGTATTAGAACTATTTCAGATTCTTCCCGTTTGCACAACTTTCTCACATGGTTATTCGGCTTTCTTGCAGCTGTTCTCCTTACCACCCATCTGCCACTGCCAGCTTCAAATTTTTCAAGGTACATAGTAAAAAAAATCAGTTTAAGATTTCTGAGCTTAGACTTACTACTTAGATGACTGTGCACCTTTGGCATTTGCTCACAAACTCAGCCAAACCTGCTCTCTCTTCTTGAAAGCACTTCTTATATAGGTACTGCTCATTGCAGAAGACCAAAGAAATACGCTATGCAAAATAGTCAATGAGGATCATTAAAGAATGTATCCAACAACACGGACACAAGGTGAGAGCAAACTGAAACCAATTCTATTCTTGACAACAAAAGTCCATCAATATAATGACCCATCCAAGACTTCGGACAATACCACTTCTCCAGTAAATTAAATGATGCAGTTCTTGAACAGGGCAAAATCAGGGCAGGATGCAATAACCCGGCTTTATAACACAAGCAGTTACTGTTCAGGTTCAGAGCTATTCAGCATAGTATTATAGCTGAGATGAATTTCATCAGAGAACCCTGAAATGGTCCAATCAGGAACTCATCTCACATGTAATCGAAAGAGTCTGAGCAAAGTTAAGTTCACCTGGACATCATGTTTGTGTCTCAGAATGTCTTATTTGAAATTCTATTGCGCCTCCCCGCACACACGGAGAGATTGTTCCTACAGGAAGATTAAACGATGGCTGACAACTACAGTGAACATGGCATTTACTCCTGCATTTCACCAGCGATCATACCCATTTTACATAGGCAGACAACCATCTGTAAAGTCACACCACCTCTGTATTTTTTAACAATCATTTCAAAACTTTCTGTTTCAATCTGTCTCTCAGTTAGAGTTCTGCACACACATTTTGCAGGCTTAAAGACATACGGATTCGAAAAACAGGTATCAAAAAATTTTCTTTGCCTCCAAGCGCCTTCCAAAAATGTAGAAGAGTTTTGTATTTTAACAAGCACATTTTCTAACTGTGGCTACTACAAAACTGCGGCTACTACAAAACTCTCCACAATTTCTTGTCATTTATTTAAGCCATGAGAAAACTGTTGCTGTTGGAGGTAACTTTAGTTGCCACCAAAATAAAAGCCTAACCTTGAAATCGAAACAAACATGTCTCCCATTTCTCATAATTTCACGATAGGTTTGAAAAGCTCTTTAACTTCAACTGAAAAGCCGTTTAACTGAATATTAGTCCAGTACTGGTTAAGAAAAGAATCTATCCATGACCACTAGGTGGTGTGAAGTTAACACATAATCAAGCCAAAAACACATCATGCACATTCAGGCACAAGACGCCACAATGAAATTTCTAGGTGCCACGGCAACCTGGCACCTGGGATTGGTACTCTGAGTTAACCTACAGTTACATAAGGAAGCATAACAGCTGTCTTACCATAGTGATGACCCCTCCGTTCCCGTAACTTCTAAAAAATCATATCCATCTTCCAGTTGAAAATCCATAAACACCAAAGCGATGGTGTCCCCGGGCTCTGCTAGAATGGTCCACGTGCAATCAGCATTGTTGTTATACTCCGAAGGGTAATGGGGAGTTGAAATAATTCCACTCTGCCCCCGAAGGGTCCCACCACATGCATCATCAGCTGAAAAGGCAAACACAAAGGTAAGCTAGGTGTGTTTTGCTATGGAGCACAAACACTTAGTCCACTTGTTCCTTATAAGTATAAGACTGCCCAACTGGGAAGCTTTTCATAGGAGTCTGGGAGCATTACCTGGCCACTTCCAGCCAGTTGTCACTAAGATGCTTCCTTGCTGGTCTGTAATCTAGTTGCTCCGGACAGAAATGGGTCAGAGCAAACCATGACATTAGTTCACTCATGACTGAACAGCTATTGCAGGCTCAAGCCCCGGCAAAGGTAGGAATAATGAGGAATGCACAATTTTGAATTAATATGAGGAGCATGTGTGCGACATGCTATCAAGTTGTTTCTGACTTACAGCAATCCTGTGAATTAATGTCCTCCAAAAAAAATCCTATCATTAACAGCCTTGCCCAGATCTTGCAAACTGAAGGCTGTGGCTTCCTTTATTGAGTCAACCCATCCCATGTAGGTTATATGTGTGTGTGCGCGTGCACACACAAATTCAAAGTGTTGTCAAAGTTGCAGCAGATTAATGGTAACCATAACAAGGGGCTTTAAGGCAAATGGAAGGCTGAGATGGTTTGTCATTGCCTTCCTCTGCAGAGTCTTCCTTGGGGGCCTCTCTTCCAAGTGCTTACCCTGCTCAGCTTCTGAGACCAGATGAAATTGGGCTGGACCACGCTGCCTTCCCTACTCCACAGATTGTGCAGGTAAGAGAAAATATTATAATGAGGTTCAAAGTGCTTGTTGGGTTTCTGGGTAAGGGTTATCAGAACACCCTGTGTGTGTGCGTGTGCACGTGTGTGTAGCGGGTAGGACTGATCTCGAACAAATCAACAATCCACTGAAGTCAGGACAAGACATCTTCAGGTTCACCATGAATGATGAATTCAGGACACAGGGAGAATTGCTTTACCATGAACATGGTTTATTATTGAATAATATTTCCAAAATGCTTTCAAAACACAGTAATCCTGAAGGGAAATTTCCACAGCATGTAATACCATCAGGAACTATTATAATCAGCAGAATTGAGGGAGGATTTATCCAGAGAGGAAATAGCAGGATAAATGCGTACTATTTCTAGAATGAATTTTGCACTAAATAATTGTGATTTCTTCCTCAATAGAACAAACCTCTGAAACTAGACACATCCTTTGCTTTTGTTTTTAAGTTATAGCTGAAATCTTCTCTTAACCAGTGGGGAGACTGAATTACTATTCTATTTTGTGAATGAGCACTTCCAAGGAGAAGAAATTGAGACTTCGCATTTTGAATAAAGCAATGACCTCTGTTCTTATTGCTTCTGTTTTTGTAAGGTTAAATTTCTCAAAGTGAAATAGATTCCTTAAATACAGTAAATTTCTGAAGAGTGAAGTGTCAAAATTCAAGCTGGCCAGGTACCCATGGCCTGTAACAAATAGCACAGATAGTAAGCTGGGAATGGGCCATTGGGTAGAGATTGGTGTAGTCCTTTGAGCACCACTAATTCTACCGTAGAAGTCCTAGATGTCCTAAATGACACACACCAAGATTTGACAAAGAACTCAAATGGAAAATTACTAAAACTGAAATACCCCAACTTCTCACTAAAAATCAGCTTTCTTACTTTGTGCATGTGGGGGGTGGGGTTTATAAGTGTGATGCCACCAGACTTATGGTGACACTGTAGAGTTTCCAAGGTAACAGGCAAGCACAGGTGGGTTGTCATGACTTGCATTGGTTGCCACCACCTACCAGCAACTAAGGATTTTGTTGGTGGTCTCCCATCTAAGTACTAAACAAGGCTGACCATGCTTAGGCTGTTTCTGCACACACACGGAAATGCTCCTCCACTGGCATGAATTGTGCCGGTGGAGGCTCAAGGACTGCTCGCACAGCAGCGGGCGAGCAGCCCTGACTTTCTTCCCTGACAGAGAGGCGGCTTCACTTGGATCTGCCTCTCCATCGGCCCCCTCCACTCACCATCCCGTCCAGAGCTGCTCAGGAGGGCTGGAGGGACATGCCCATGCTGCCTCTGACCCCTGGAGGTCAGAAGGCAGCATGGGCACGTCCCCAGCCCTCCAGAGCGATGCGGATTGGGACGGTGAATGGAGGGGAGGAGGGAAACGGGGTCTTCCTAGCGGTGTGGTTTGCACCGCGCCAGCAGGAAGACGGCGCTTTTCAAAAACCTCGCTCAATGAGCGAGGTTTAAAGCACCGGCTTCACGCAGCTCTGGGGTGGCCAGGACGGCACTGCTGCTTCGAAGAACGCTTCCCCAGGGCATTTTTGCCATCCCTGGGGTGCTCTATTCCACCCGTGCTGAAAGGGCCTTACCTTCCAAGATCTGACAAGACTGACCTGGGTCAGGGCAGCCTCCTTACATGTGGAATGGAAACTGGATGACATACAACCCAATTCAGATTTTGGGTGGGGGGAATGGTTATAGGAGGCAGCGTGGGCTCACACCACTCTTTTGGTGCTCCTGGCTGGCGTGACACGGAAGCCAGGAGGACAAACAGGGAAGCTCCACGGGTGCCTTACTCATCTTCAGTCACCACTTCCAGAGTTGTGTCAGCCTAATGTGTGGGCCAGTTAAACTGGAGGCATCCAGGGGCACCCCTGCAGGCAGAGCCAACATCAGCCAGCTCCCACTGGGCTTTCATCCCAGGAATGCCAGTGGTGGGGAGAATGGACTTTGGGGTGGCATAACCCCATTTTCCCCTATGGAGGGGTTTCAGGTGGCCAGGGAGGCTTTTTGTTTCTTCTGCTTCCCCATGCCACCTGAAAGTGCTCTGGAGGTGGTGCATGAGTGGTGCTGTCCCCAGCCACCTCAGGGATCTGTGGCAATATGTCACTTCTGGGTACAACTTGGAAATGACAGTGTGAAGCTCTAGGAGTATCAAGTGATTCCTATAGCAATCCACTATTATTTCGGGGTACCTGGAAGTGATGTACTGACATTCGTGACACCGCGCGCACACAAACATACCCCTATGTCCTTGCCCCCAGCCCTCCTACTGGTGGCCAACCTATCTTGAAGGCAAATCAGTAAATGTAATAAAACATGATAACCTGAGTCTCTGGAGGTCCACAATGGCTCTCCATTCTCTGCTCTTCTTTGAATCAGTGAAGATGAGTAGACCACCCTCAGCAACTTGATTGCTAAAGAACTTATGTCCTTTTTTCCAGTGAAGTGATGAATGACCCCCAATACTTGGCTGCTTGGTTTGTTTTTGTGTGTGTGTGTGGATAACAAGATACAGATGACCAGATGAATTAATCTGGTGGCCTTATTAGGCAAACCATGTCTCCATAGTGATTTAGGTTCCCGTGGTCCTAAAACTGCCATGGGAGATGCATTGAAGCAGAATGCTGCTAGAACTGAAACTGCCTTAGAGCAAGCAAGTGCTGATTTGTACCCCCTCCCCGGTATTGTTGCAGATGTAGTAATTATTTCAGTACCCCAAAAGAACTAAGGGCTCCCCCCCCCCTCCCCAGGCCATGAAACAAACTGTTGGATAGTGGTGGATACTTCATTGTCAACCAATGATGCAGGAAGCTTATGGGGAGGTCAAGTGGGGACACAAATTCTACATATGAATTCTACATAGGAATTATTAGGAAAGGGACTTTAAAAAACCCTGCTAGCACCATAACGTATTTGGAATAGTATATCATTCTGGTTGCCCCTGCCTCAGAAAAGTATAGGAAAAATGCAGAAAAGGGTAACCTAAGCTATAGATTGGCGCGCATTACCTCCGAGGAAAGGCTAAAGATTCTAGGATTTTTTTTAGTTTTGAGAAAAGACAATAAGAAGACATGCTTGACAGTGATTTATGGAATTATACATTATGTATAAAAAGGGGAAGGGATCTTTCTCTCTCTCTCCCATAATACAAGAACTCAGGGTCACCTAACTTGAAATTATCAGCAATAGATTCCGAACAGGCAAAAGTAAGTACTTCATTGCACAACGCATAATTAATTTCCAGAATTTGCTGCTGTAAAATGTGGTTATGGCCACTGGCTCAAATAGCTTTAAAAGGGAATTAAACAGATTAATGGAGAATGGGGTCTATTGAAGCCTATTAACTTGGATGGTTAAAATTGAGCCAACAGGTTCGCAGGTATGATGAGACTGAATGCCAGAGGTTAGGGGGCAGCAGAAAGGAAGGGCTATTGACTTTGTACTTTGCTTATAAGCTTCCTGGAAGGAGCTGATTGGCTACCATGGGGGCCTAGATGCTGGACTGGATAGATCACTGTTCTGATCCAGATGTGTTCTTGTTATACTCTGGTACAACATCAGCTGCTTCTGGGAATAAACATAAACCTTATTTCTTCTCTTCCGCCCCCTCTTACATTTTTTTGCTTTCTGCAGGAAGGATCTTGAAGTCCTACTTTATGTCTATTTAGTAATTATACTAGGTATTCAGTTTATTCTCTGAACTGCATTATTATCCCAGGTTGAAATCCATTATCAGTCAGAAGCTTACCAGGAAGCTACAGGTCACCCTGTCCTCTCTAAGTCTCATTTGAAAACAGACAACTAAGTTGTGATAAAGTCTCAACAACAATGCAATAAAGTTTCAAACGAACTTGTACACCATCAAACCACAACACCGCAGCCATCAACGACAAAATAAATTGGAACAGAATCTCTGCAGACAAGCAAGGATATAGATACTTGATTTATAATGGCTGGATTTTGGATACTTTCATATTTAGAAAGATTTTGTATCATTTGGGGATTTGTATTGAATTATCTCTTGTGTTGCTGACTGATTTTTGTTGCTTTTTCTGTGCTAAACCTTCTTTACTTAACTGGAACTCCTCATCATCCGTGCCATGTTCACCCTTCATCCCTTCCACGAAGAACCTTACAATTCCTCGGCTTTCCGCCTTCCCCTTTCAAGCACCGTGCATTGACACTGGCCATGGTAGGTTGGAGCACATCCAAAACACTCAGAGGAGGACAAGAGTTTTGGGGGGCGAAGACCATTAACAGTTTAGAATGCATGATGTGACCCTCTTTCCTGCCATCCTGCCTTGTGCTCTGCTGAGGTGCTGCAAACCCTCGAGAAGCCTGGAGTTGAACAGGGCAGAAGGGAAGAGAATGGGCTCTTCTAGCAGCATAATTAGCAAATACAGCTTTTCTTGAGATGTACTTTATCAGGCTGCAAAGGAGCGGGACGTGTGTTTGGGGTTTCCCAAATCAAAATCACATGTGCTGCATTTAAAATAATATCAGCAAAAAAGGCTACATTGAAAAACTTTTTCCTTGGGTTGGGTTTTTTATGTGTGCAGAGGGGTTGAGAGGGAATATTCAAAAATTATAGATAAATAAAACAACGAACAATTGTAATTATTTATTAACAATTCCTAGAGGTCAACATCATTTATGCTATAATTTAAAATAGTTATTGATTTATATGTGTGTGTGTGTGTGTGTGTGTATACACACACACACACACATATATATATACATACTGTGTTTCCCCGAATATAAGACAGTGTCTTGTATTAATTTTTGCTCCCAAAGATGCACTATGTCTTATTTTCAGGGGATGTCTTATTTTTCTGTGTACTGTTCGTCGGGCATGCTTCCAAACAAAAACTTTGCTATGTCTTACTTTCGGGGGATGCCTTATATTTTGCACTTCAGCAAAACCTCTACTATGTCTTATTTTTAGGGGATGTCTTATATTCGGGGAAACAGGGTACATACATATATACATATGTATATGTGTATGTACAATATATGAGGGGGCAACATTTTGTACTTTACCGCCCTTCAAAAGAAATCCAGTCTTGTGATAGCAATCGCAACGTATATCTTTCAGGGAACATCATCAGTGAGACAGAGCAATTGGATCTTTTGTGCCTGGAGCTGAAGGCAGAACATCTCCGCTCACCTCAGTTCTATGACTACCAAGAATTACAGCGCTTTTCAAGGTCTTTCAGGTCTTTTTTCCCCTATATCATGCATATTCCCCAAGGCGTGCTTACAAGTGATTTGTTCAGCCTGATTTTAAGTACCAAGAAGAGCATAACTGCTATCACATCCCCTGAGATTGCTGAATCACAGGACCATTCATCTCTGTGCCCGTAAGGTGATATCTGAGTGTTGTTCTCTCGCACACAGGTTTGTTTATTATAACTTAAAATAGCAGTTGTTGGGTGTGACCCTTGCCTGTTTTAGTTCTGCAAATTATTTTCCCCATTTCCAGCCCTTTATTACCTCAGAAGTTTACTAGGAAGGAGGAAAAATTCTGCAAGAAGGAATTCAAATGTTAGTGCAAAATGCTGAAAAACCTACAACTCCTTCAATTCATTTACATCTTTTCCTGACCTATGTTTTAAATATAAACATGCAAGTGTTTATAGCTACAAAACAGAATTTATGCTTTGATCACATCTGTGGTTGCATCAAGATCCTTTTTATGTCATGTTTTCCCTAATGCGCATAAGAGAATCTGAACATTGATAAAACATCACACTGACTCTTGAGGCATCTATGTACAATCATTGCAAATATGTGCTTTGGTAATATATACAGGAGAGGGAATGAATTTAAGGAACGGAATGTTGTGGGAAACCACACACACAATGCTGTATACAAAACAGTGAAGGAAAATTCTTATGCTTTAATGCCACTAAAACATGAGGCCACTTAGATGCTGAAACCCAGCTGAAGATACACTCAGAAGCCGTCCTAGTTATGAGTTCAGTGGGAGTGGTGCATTCTGGACACGGGGTTTTTGTGTGAAAAAAATCTGCCAGTGCTGATCTGCAACCTATGGATCTGAAGTCAAATACGGTTCCATATGGAACAAGCTATGGTTCCTTCAAACAAAAAAATCAACTCTTTAAATTAAAATCTATTGGAGATAAGTGGGATGCTAGAATAACCAGAATGTGAAAGGAAGGGCAGACCAAGATCACTACAGTATGAAAGCTACTTACAGAAAGAGAAATGATGAAGAACAGCTGCCAATAATCCAGATGTGAACCATGTGAAAGTTGATGCCTGTGCACTAAAACAATCACACATGTCGCTCCTATGTATATTTTTGCTTATTGCTGGACCTCCTGTGTACCACTTCCTAATAAAGGACTCACAACAAACAGTGTTTGGACTGTGGAAGATTGATAGATCATAAAATTACATGTCAATTGTCAGTAACATTAATTTATTCAAATATTTTTAGTTACTCATATTGGCCTCTTTATATTGGTTCTTTCCTACTCTCTTGCTCTAAATCACAGGTGTCAAACTTGCGCCCCTCCAGATGTTATGGACTACAGCTCCCATAATCCCCTGCCAGCATGATGCTGGCAGGGGATGATGGGCACTGTAGTCTGCAACATCTGGAGGACCGCGAGTTTGACACCTTTGCTCTAAATAGTGAGACAATTTGGCTTTTCAATTGTAAAAGGCTGCAGATCCCTGTTCAAGGGATTCGTCTCATCAAGAGACATCTTCCCTCTCTTGACTCTTTAGTGCTGACTGTATTGACTGTATACTAAGAGCGATGTGCAGTAGAAGGCTTGGGGATTAATAAGACATCCTGTGGATCTGACCTCAATTCAATACTTTTTGGGTGCACGCTGCTCATTGGGCAGTTTTGTTTCTGAGCGCATGGCATATTTACAGTCTGTAGCCAAAGTGAGGAGCGTATAATGTGACAGTGACAATTTCTATGACTGCCACTAGCTGCCATTTGGACAGGCTACTTTTTGGCTCAAGTTATTCCCCCCACTACCACTAGATGCAGTGTTTGCCTCTTCACCAGCCAAGCCGGAGATGACAAGAAAGGCGAGCCAAGTTCCCTGCACAGAGCTACTTCTTTTCCACACGACTTTTTCTCTTTAGTTAAACGTTTAAATATTTATAGCCCACTTTTCTTCCTAATGTGGAGGCCAAGTAGCTTATAATCTCTCTCCAAAATATCATTAGACAAACAAACAACCGGCAACGATATTTAGTCCAACACCACGACTGGTCCAGGATCTTTTAAAGATTGTAACACAATGAACTGTGCAGGAACCAAACACACCTGTGCAGATTGTGTTGTGCCATTGCACTCCAAAGCCAACAAGAATGCCAACAACATGCGGCAAAAGAAAGTGGGGGTGGGGGGAGTGCCAATAGCGTCAAATATATCAAGCAATCAAGAGGCACCCACAATAGAAAAAAGACAAAGGCACAGATATGCTCTTGTAATGTGTGAAAATGAACTCAGAATTGTTGTTTCACACATTTGGTACAAAGAAAAGGAGGTGTGTGTTTCAAATAAAAATACATGCTTATGAAAGTACATATGACGGATATTTGATGTGTATCCCTGCATTCAACATCTATGTTTTGTAAACATTTTGTTGCTAAGGATTAAGCACTTAAAAATTGTTTGGAGAAATTTTTTTTTAATAATTACACAGTTCGCAGATAGTAAACTTACTTCATTTTCACATATTACAAGGGCAAGTCTGTATTTTTTTCTTATTGTGGGTGTGTCTTGATTTCTTGATATAAATGCGGCAAGTAGAATACATTAAGCTAGGGAGATGTTTGGCTCAACCTGAATTGGCATACTAATCCATTTGTAAATATAAAGGGGGGGGTTAAATTGCTCTACTGCAGTGCCCCCCTCCCCAGAGGAGCAGTTCCGAAGGAGCGGGGGGGGGTATGCAACACACTGGGGGGGTTGCACAACGCACCGGGTGCACGCCCCTGTGTGGGCGTTGCGAGGGTGTTCTGGGGGCATGGCAGGGACATATAGGGGCGTTCTGGGGGTGGAGGATGCACCAGTGCACCGGGCGCTTTCCCCCCTTGCTACGTCTCTGCCCCTCCCCCAGGGTAATAGAAGGATGTGACCATTACAGATGGTAAAGGAGACAGATCCAAGCCCAGAGGCACCTTAGAGACCAACAAGATTTTTAGGGTATAAGCTGTCCAGCATCAAAGCTCCCTTCATCACATGGTAAAGAAGTCCGAGTAGTGTTTTGCCTTAGCAGCCTGCAAGCACTGGAGACCACATTACCAAAAAGCAAGGGCGGGGAACATCCCCCACACGAGCCAAAATAAATAAATTACATGTTGCCAGACGAACAACTGACACTGCAGCTGTTTGGAAACAGGGCTGGATGCGTCGCTTGCCATAGGTTATCTGCCTGTACAAGTAGCCTCCATTAATGCAAAGCTATTAGAGCAAACGAGTGTAGGAGGATCAAGCAAAGGAAAACATGGGTAGGAAGATAAAGGAAAACCAAGAATTAATTTGACTCGTATTGTGGCAGCATGTCATTGGTGCATGTTCAAGTGCCGTCTAAAATGCTGCACTCTTTATGGAGAAGGTGCAGCGAAAGCCTGTTAACTCTGCAACGCACCTTAGAGAACACTGTTTCGGATGCTTTAGTCAAGGGGCTCTCTCCAGCTTCAGAGTATGAACACCTAGTTATTTCAAGTGGGTCTGAAACTCTAGGATTAGTAGGTTATTTTTAAAGAACTTTCAAGTTGAAGCCGAGGCCTCCTTCACTTAGCAAGGTGTGGAGACGGTTGCGTCAGATCAGTCAATCCAAGGCTACAGGTTGTGATATGCCAGACATAAAACTGTTATTTAACATACACCACCTATTTTGAGACAAAAAAGCAGTATTTCTAAGAGGCAAACTACGTGATGCAGTGTACATATTCATTGAAGACAACAAAAGGGCTTTGAATCAGATATCTGGTGGCAGTTTTCTGCTCATAACTACAGCGTGTGGGAAGAAATTATTCCAGTCAGCTCCTCTGCTCCATTGATGCTCTGGCTCCATTGTGAAAACTGCATGTAATCATATAAGTAACAAGATCTTCACAATGATAAACAGGTATTTACTTACCTGTAACTGCTGGTCATCAAGTCGTCTTCTATGCAGGCACACATTGGGACTGCGCATGCACAGAATCAGTGATGGAAAGTTCTCAAGTTTTCTATCCAGACGGGTGTTCTTACTGCTAGGCCTCCCCATGGGCACGTATCCCTAACGGACACTGTATCCCTGTCAGCTTGCAGCATTTTTAAATAAAAACTCACAATATAGCTTGACAAAGTTTGTGATGTAGATTTCGTTCCCTTTGACTTCCTGTGTGTGACGACCTATCTAGAGGAGGAGGAGGAGGAGGAGGAGGAGGAGGAGGAAGAAGAAGAAGAAGAAGAAGAAGAAGAAGAAGAAGAAGAAGAAGAAGAAGAAGAGGAGGAGGAGGAGGAGGAGGAGGAGGAGGAGGAGGAAGAGGAGGAGGAGGAGGAGGAGGAGGAAGAAGAAGAGGAAGAAGAGTAATAGTTTGGATTTATATCCCCCCTTTCTCTCCTGCAGGAGACTCAAAGGGGCTTACAATCTCCTTGCCCTTCCCCCCTCACAACAAATACCCTGTGAGGTAGGTGGAGCTGAGAGAGCTCCAAAAAGCTGTGACTAGCCCAAGGTCACCCAGCTGGCATGTGTGGGAGTGAATAGGCTAATCTGAATCCCCCCAGGGGTAGGGAACCTGCGGCTCGAGAGCTGCATGCGGCTCTTCTGCCCTTGAACTGCGGCTCCACGAGCCGAGCCGCCGGCCCCATCCTTGCCCGCCCTGGCGCACCAACTGCCCACGGTCAGCTGGGCCGCGCCGCAGGCTTCCCCTCTCACCCGCCCCGTTGGAGCAGGGCAGGTGCTTTCCCGGCGGCCGGCAAGGCCGAGCCGCTGGCTTCATCCTTGCCCGTCCTGCAGGCAGCAGGGCGGGTGCATCCATGCGCTTCTCAGAATGAACAGAATAAAAGGTAAAAAAAACCCCACTATATATGTATAGTGTTATCTTTATTTTAAATGTCAAAAATTATTTGCGGCTCCAAGTGTTTTCTTTTCCCGTGGAAAACGGGTCTAAATGGCTCTTTGAGTGTTAAAGGTTCCCTACCCCTGCCCCAGACAAACCTCCACAGCTCAGGCGGCAAAGCGGGGAATCAAACCCGGTTCCTCCAGATTAGATACACGAGCTCTCTAGTCTGTTGCAAATAAAAAAGCAATGCCCTTCACACATCCAGACTATGTAACTTCCTTTCTGCATCTAATGTCGGATGTGGGGATAAAACTGGCCGAAAAACTGGCCAAACATATCCTGCCCCTATGAAACTTGGAGACCACCTTCAGGAGGAAACTAAAACTGGGCCTCAAAACCACCCTCTCTTCAAAAAAATTTAAGAAGAATTCATCCATACATCATGCTGCCAACTTACTCTTCTAGAAGAGGTGACTGCCACCAAACAACAACAACAGTTACATACTGGGAACCAGTCAGAAGTTGGTACCCACCTGAGTCGACTGGGAAGGGCTGTATATAAGTTCCCTGTAAGCCAAATAAAATTCTAAAAAATATGCTTGTTTTTCAGTTTGTAGAGCCCATATGGACTACAATTCCCATCAGCCCCTGCCAGCATGGCCAATTGGGAATTGTAGTCCATAACATCTGGAGGGCCAAAGGTTCGCCACCACGGATCTAAGGCAAGGGCTCAGGGTGGATAACAAAAGGGGGAAAAAAACCAAAGCAGTACAGAGTAACAATCAGATTCATGGGAAATACACCCCCCACATTTCTTGATATAAACCCTCAACCCAAAAGACCAGCCAAAGCAAGTATTTGTGCTTCCAGATGATGCCCAGGATAGGAATTTGGTCAGCCTATAGTACAGAAAGGGTCATTGTTATGATGGAGACCATCCTCGCAAAAATCAAATAAGATGCAACAGGAGCCATTGTTGTTAAAAAGAACACCAGGGTCTAAGCCATTTTAGACTTGGCAATTTATTTTAAAAAGCACCTTGAACTAAGAGACATAAGTCAAACAATGGCAGGTCCAGCAGCCATTCCCCTTCCATTATGAAAGCACACACACACACAACTTACACTCACATCATCTCAGATTTCTCATAGTCATCTGTTAACTAACTGTGGTGAGCTCCAAGAGACAAAACCCAGTACAAAAAACTCAGGCAAGACTCCATGAATAGGTAACTTAGGCTTGAAAACTAATAAAGCCGCAGTAGGTTTTGAAAAAAAAAGTTAGTCTACACAGCAGGCTTTGGTGTTGTATGCTGGGCATACAACGAATGCTCAGAATAGAGACCAGAACTTTTCGGTAGGAACAACATTTCATAATGCTTTAACATCCCCTCCAACAGTTAAGTCGTTTGCTATACTCTGTCTCACCAAAAGATCTCAGCAGATTTCTGAATGCATCTGTCGCCACTTCCTGGACCTCCTTCTTTCCAGAACGTTCCTGTTGGGTGCTAGTGCCTATTGCTCCCCCAGCCCAAACCCCAAGCTGGTCTGTGTGGACAGCAATGGCAAGGCGCTGCTCACCCACTGAGCCTGACAACAGCTCCTCATCCCCCCTTCCCACATCTCTGCTAAGTCATGCCTGAGGGGATCTTTCAGCGGGACAGACGGCCACCCTAGACACAGGATCTTCTTCCCCAGAGCCTCCTCCTCCCTCTGCCCAAAATGTTATGTTTATACATCCGTGAATATGAAACAATCTCCGCGCAGCCGGGATGACGAGCAGGGGTTAAGTGAGCAGGTGTTAAGGCTGCAGTCCTCAGTTCGATTACTTTGGGGTAAGAGCCATGAAATCAGCAGGGCTTACCGAGTAAAGGGTACACACGGGGCTTTCCCCGTTGTTGGCCTCTCAGCTCAACCTAGCAGACAAACGGGCAGAGAAAGAGATCTGCATTTACTTTCCATTGAACTGCTGCTTTGGGAACAGGAGCAGATCTTTCTGGCCACACAAGACCCACTGTGCCTCCCATTCACTGGTGTTTGGGGCTTTCTGGCCTCTTGTAAGCGGACAGGCTGGCTTTACAGGGAGGCAATGCACTGTCACCGACACACACACACCGCCTTCTCTCTGTTGTCCTTGTTCTGTTCATTCATACAATCAGATGGAGGTTCTGGGGTAACAGCTGAAGGCTCTGTTTAGTCACCTGAGAAGCTCTGGCAAGGTCTGCAACCACGGCTATCTCCAATCAACAATTATCTCTCCCACACAAGGGCTCCATTCGATAGTAAGTGGCTACCCTGGAAGGCCCCATGCAGCAGTTGTGTTCTTTTCAGCCTCACATCAAAGCAAATGCTATTCTTTTAAAGTACACCTCAAACACCAGCCCCTTCTCACAATACCTCCGAAGAAGGTTGCTATGTAGATACAGGCTCTAATTCAATGGGAGGGATCGGGAGGAAGCGGAAGTGATGGGAATCGTTTGATTCACATGCTGACCCAACAGTGAGCCCTTTAAAGAAAGCACTACTTCTTTGGCGTGGGTTCTCATTCCAGTAGCCTCCCCATCCCCCCCCATCTCAAACACTGTTGACTGGTGGGACAGCAGTGCTGGGCTCTATAAACAGCCTCTCCCCATTCCCCACTCCCACTGATCCAAACACCAAATGAGGCCCATTTAGTACCCCCCCCACCCCACCCCCCCATCCCACCCAACTCACTGCTTGCTCACTGGTCCACCTGCTCATAGTCCTTCAGGACTATTTTCTATTACAGAAGCATGTACTTCTGCCGTACTACAACGACCGCACTTTTATCTTTCTGTGAGACAGAGTATACCTCAGAAGGGAGCAAACTCCTAAGAAAAGGCAGCCGCCAAGTCACTTTTGTGCAGGCCTAAATATTTGCTAGCATTATTAGAAGGCTGTGGTGGAACTGAATTAATCAGGAATATAACACACAGCATCCATTAAGCACTTCAGTGTTCAAAGCACTCCACACACAATTGCCCATTATGCATGGAATGCTTACCTCAGGACTTTTCTCTTCAGTAGCAGTGGGCTCTCCTTGTTTTTCTGTTTACATGTGAGGAGGCATTCCCTTCTGGATGTGCAATTTTTCTGCAGAGACCTTTTCTGGCCTGGTTTTCTTAACTCACCATCAACTTATTCTAAAGGCACATATCTTAAAAGGTACTTATTCTAAGGCACAGATCTCATTACATTTGAAGCCAAGATTGCTGGACTTAGTCTTTAAACTGTGTACTTTATCTGTATGACTGTTCCAAAATATAACCCCCCTTCTCAAAATGAAAGAAGAAAGCAATGACCTGGACCACAACCTGCCGAAGAAGGGGACATTGTGCTAAAGCTGATATTCTCTCCCCACCCCTTCACTTCCTGCTGCTGCTGTTAAAAGACGCTGTTATTTCTAAGCCCTCTGTATTATTACTATGCTGATATCTCGCTATATCAATAGAAATGCAGAGGTTGCTGTGTTTTGACTAAGCCCACGTGAGTGAACTTTTTCTCTTTCACTTGAAGGAGCCGGCAACATGGAAGAAGGGCAAGGGGCAAAAAGTGGATGGCAGTGGGAGGGAATGGGAAAGCTGGCTGTGGGTGGAGGGAACATGTCTAGAGCAAAGCTCTAGATTGTTGGCGGTAATTTGCACTCCAGGGATTACACTTCAAGCCCCTGCCAGCATGGCCACTGGCCATGCTGGCAGGGGCTGATGGGAATTGTAGTCCATAAACATCTGAGTGCCGTGCTGCCCGCCACCATGGCTCTAGACTCAATGCCAAATTTGCCTGCCCTGGGATGGTGAAGCAAAATTAAAATCATGCTGGAAGTAGTCTCACTTGCTGCAGAGAGAATGAAAGTGAAAGTGGGCTTGAAGAAATACATGCATACAAAAATCTTGCTGTGACAGACCTTCACCCCCACCACGCAGCAAACAAGTTGTGTATAATCAGCCCATCTTAAAATAGTCCTGTCAGTAGGCCAGAGCAATTGGTGGTGGAAATTAATGTCTCATCACAGTAGACTCATGGCGACCCTGTAGGGTTTTTGAGGAAAGAGATTTCTACACAGTGACTCTGGCCTTCTTTAGTGGTCTCCCATCCAAATACTAATGAAGGATGACCCTGCTTTGCTTCTGAGATCTGACAAGATTTAGCTAGCTTGGGCCATGAGGATCAGGTCAGGGCATCATTACTGCATTAATAAATGTAGGAGACTGAGGCTGTCAATATTGCCTACAGTAAGCCTAAGCGAGTTCATGGCTGGTATCAAACTATTTGAAATACTGCTAAAGCCGGAACCGGGTTTATTGTGTAGCAGGTAAAAGGTAGCCAGAGGCATCAGACAATTGATACCTGGTCTGGTATGGCTAGTCTTTTTATACTGGCAACCTGTCACAGGGATATTGCTGTTTGCACCTATCACTAGATTTTTTTATTGAGAAAATGTGTATGCCACTTCTCTAGAACCTGATCAAGGTGGCATGCACCTAAAAACAACAAAAACTTACCAAGCCAATAAAACCATGTCAATAAAAACAGGCTAGGACATAAAAACGAAATACAAACAGAGCAACCTAAAAAGCTTTTTAATAAGACAATCCACACAAGGGCTCCCTGATCTTTTTGATCTGGTGGGCATGCTTTGAATTTTGACATAACGTTTTGTGTGCAATCTCAAAACAGATGCCACAAGAGGCAGAGTCAACCACAAAATCTCAGGGGTTAGATCATGGATAACTCTAATAATTACCCTTCAACATTTCATGCAGAAGCTCTGTCTAATGGGATGACTTTTAAATAAACCTATTGTTTAAAAGAATTTTCTTGCATACACACATCTTATCCAAGGGAAACAGAAAAACAAGACCCTCCTGCTTAACCTTCAAATAGTGACGACCCCTTTAAACAGCTATTTCTTGGGGGGGGGAGGGGGGTCTATGCTTGTGTCTGGACTACCTTTATAATGGAAACCACTTTGGTCTGAAACGTGACCAACATTACCCAAACTCCTCGGGGCCTTGGCACCATTTTGGCTTTCAGCACCTGAGATGTAAAACCTTTAAATGAACTTACAAAAAGCAACCTTAAACTGAATCAGACCCCACAGGCCCATCAAAGTCACTATTGTCTACTCGGACTGGGAGTAGCTCTCCACAGTCTTGGGCTGTGGTCTTTCATATTATCTGATCCTTCTAACTGGAGATGTCAAGGATTGAACCTGGGACCTTCTGCACAGCAAGCAGACACTCTACCACTGAGCTATAGCCACTCCCCAAGCCAGAGTTGTGTTGTCCTGCAGGATGACACTGAAGAGGAGATTCCTAGGGACTTATATCTCCAGATAGTTATGGATTCGCTACTTATCAGCTCGCCAGCATGGCCAATTGGCCATGCTGGCAGGGGCTGATGGGAATTGTAGTCCATAACATCTGGAGTGCCAAAGGTTCGCCACCACGGCCTTAGGGCAAGCATGAGCCATTTGGTGAGATGCCTAATATCTAGCAGATGACACTATATTTTGGAGCCAGACACCGAGGAACAATGCTCTCGAAGCACTTCTCAGTGTCCACTGGGTTGCTATAACAATGCCAAAAGGCATCCAAAGAACTGCAAGGTCATCTTGTGAGACATGGGGAGCCTTTTTGATTTGCCGTATCAACCCAGACAGATTGAAAGGACATTGGCAGGAGGGGATAGGAAGGGGGAACAATGGGGGAATTCCCTTACAAATCCTCACAAATCTATGTGATTCTTTTCTGTTCCTCAAGAGGGCTCTGAGGCTGATCTCACAGGTTAGATCCCAATGTTTAAGAAAAGGGACAGCAAAAATACCAAAATAAAAATAAAATCATTATAGAAATGATAAAAGCTCTGTAGCTGCAAATTTCAATTTTCCATGTTGACCATCCCCACTCCCCATTTGGGCTGGCACCACTGTGGAAGCAGGGCTGAACATGATGGAGGCCAGTGGGAACGGGAGCCAGTGGAGATAGCAGCACCCACCTGCCCACTCGCTGCTTCTACTGCCCCTCCACATACGCTCCCTCCTTGTAGAATTGGAGCACAAGTACACAGAGTCAAGAACATTCTCACCACCCCTTAATGGCCTGCTAATTCCTCCTGTCAGTTGAATAACGGCTCACAGATGAGTGACAGCTCAGCTGTAAAAGAAGAAGACCCATTAAAGGGTTGGTTTGAGAAATGCTGCAAGCATTTCCCATCCATGGACTGGCTGGGGGCAGAGCTTCAGTGCCCCTTTAAGTCAGAACAAAGGAGGTCCCCCCCCCCCTTTGTCCTGGCTTAAAAGGGAAAGCCGCAGTTAATTGTTCTTACAGTGAGAACGCTGTCTTGCAAAGGCTCCTTATAAAAGCAGAGATAGCTGTGATCTACCCGGGGAAGCTTCCCTGTGTGGAAGTTGCCATGTAGACATCCACGGGAATTATTCCGCAGCACTCCTTCAGCAGAAAATTATTATGTCAGAACCAGCACTAACTCAGCATAAACCTGTTGGTCTCCCCCCTCCCCTGTCCCGAACAGTCCCTTTTGTTCTTGGAACTTTAATTAAACAATCCTTTTAAAATATTAACAGCTTCCAATGCCAAATAATAACCATTTGTTCACATTTCCCCTAATTCGATGAGGAGGGCTGTAAGTTATTGTTGTGACATTTCAAAAAACGCCCATCAACAACCGTGGATTTAAAACACAGACAAATGCACACACATTTTGGGCACAGTACACTGCAAGCAACTGTTTTGAGTCATAATAGGCCAGGACATTTTTAATGAGATAATGCATATTTGATACGCTTAAAAAGCAGCATTACAAATGTTCTCAACTTCTTCCTCTGGCTTACTGAATCTGCACAGAACTGCCAAGTGGAGTCATAAACCCATCAGCTTCACTTACATTCAGCAAACAAACTAAGCAAGGCTTGTTTGTTTAGCAAGCGGGGTCTCGATGGCTAGACGGGTAAAGGTCTGTTTTCCCCCCAGAGAGATGAGAAAGGTACGATCAAGCTACTGCTTCCCGTCAGGCATGAGCTGAACTGAGCTAAAGCCCAAATCCATGAGCCCCTCTACAGGTCTCCTGAGAAGTAAACAGCTCCCCCCAAATCCAAGCTTAGACTTCTTTCTCCATCATCTGCCCCTGGGACTCCATTTCTTGCCCCTCGATTCTCTCCAAACATTCAGATATTTACAGACATTATTATTATCTCTCATTTATATCAGTTTCTGTCAATCATAGGTGGTAATGGGAAACACGTGCAACTCTGAAACCTTTCCACATGCTTCTGGTCACTAAGTGTTGCATGAATGTAAGTAATGCACATATTTTATGCCTGCTCATCTACAGTGTGTGCAAGCTGGGACATGGTAAATGGATTTCTTCATGGTTCATATTTACAGTGCCAAGGCATAGTTAACACATGGTTCACCCTGCTCATACAACTTGGTGACTTCAGAGCATCAGGGGGACTAAGGCAATGCATGCTCCGCTTATGTGCAGTTGGGTATTTTAATTGAAATGGACTCTGAAGTTTCTTTACTTGCAGAGGACCACTTCTACATTTTCATAGATCCTTCCCCACCTTCCTGCACTCATGATTCCCACAAGATGGGTGTCACAACCCCAGGACTTGATCAGTGAATAAATACCATAGTATTTTGCAAGAGCAATTCTTCATTTATTGATGGCCAAAGAGCAGGGAAAGCTATGTTGATCTGTATTGTCAGGACTGAGAACATTAGAACAGGCAAAGCATTATATTCTGAAGCAGGGATATGTCAGGCCCACAACTAAATTTCTCCTCCTTGAGTAGCTGGAAAAGTACTCTGTCCTGCACTCACACATTCCTCAGACAGTGAAAACTGGGATGAAAAACACTTCAGCTTCACCGCATTTTTTCCTTGCAGCCGCAGGTATATACTGATAAGGGCAGACTGGTCCAGGATGTGGGACGAAAGGGTAAACATTCTCAAAGCCTAATGAGAGGTGCAAGCATTCAGTGAGGAAAGAAATATGGCAGTGACCTAGGTTAAGGATGATAGAGGCTCTTTTCTCCCTTGGACCAGCTTTCCCAGCCCCAATTTCGTCCTACAATCTTCCATAAAATTAGCTTTAGGATGTTGTAGGTTTTCCGGGATGTATGGCTGTGTACCTTTGCAGTATTTTTTCCAGGATCGCTTCAATTTTATGATTATGGCGACTGGCATCTTCAGAGGATGCCAGCCACAGATGCAGGTGAAACATTAGGAGAAAATACTACTGGAACACAGCCACACAACCCAGAAAACCCACAACATCCTACTGATTCTGGCCATGAAAGCCTTCAACAATACATTAAAATGAGCTTTGCTTCAACATGCCTTTTCACAACTGACCTCATTTTTAGCCTGATTCTCCAGTCAAAGATGGGGGACCTGATGCAGCCTGCAGGCTGGTACAGGGCCTAATACAAGATGGAGATGACTGGTCAACCACACATAGGCTAAAAGCAGAAGTGGATGGTGACACTTTGACTGGGAAATGGGAGATTACCCAGAGACCCTGACAGCATAACAGTGGTTTCTGGAACAATGTTCCATCCTGCCAGGAGGCACATTGGGGGAAGCAGAGTTCTGATATTTTCATACACCTTTTTGATCAGTGGCCTTCAACCCATGGGTAGGTTTCTCAGGTAAGGCTCATGACCTACTGGTGGGTCATGAGCCTTACTGAGTTCACCTTTGGAAAGACTGTTTAGGGAACAGTATGTTTCCATGGCTTCCTTTGAATGCATGCTGAGAACAGCAGAAGGATGTTGAGCTGAAGCAAATCAGAAGTGAGGAGGATTCCTCCATAGCTTTGACTAACCCTTACAACAGCCCATCTCCTGGTGCCTAGCTGGTGCTTCCCATCCCCAGCTCTTTTGGCCCGCTGACCACACTCCTGAGTTTTAACACTAAGGAGGTTATGACTCTGGCTCCCCATCTTGATATCACATGACCTTCTGTCATAAGTTTGGTCCTGGATCTTGAACAACTGAAAACTACCATAGAAAGACTGAAGACTACTGTTTTAATCCTACCGACACCAAGCGGCTAGGAGTGAAAGATAGTAAGAAGCATAGTAAGATAGTAAGAAGCATAGTAAGAACTGGAGAAGAGAAGTCTCAGTTGGAGGCCACAATAGAAGGGTCAGAAGGCAGCTGCAGTAGGTCCTAAGGTCCCATAGAGGTCTGTAGCTGGCTGTGTTTACCATCCAATTGGGTAGTGCAGTTCTGAGTAAACACTGAGGTCCAGAACCACTTCAGAACAGACATTTACACTCATTTTTATACCTACCCTATGACTGTTCCTAATCAAACAACTTTAGCAGTTTTCTAGAGCATTTTAAAAATATGCAAAATCTATTTGACCACAGAAGATATCAGGACACGGAACAGATACATAGACCATTGCCAAAGCTCTGAAAACCTGCTTCCCATCCTAGGCAACAGAGGCGACTCTCAAAACAAATTTCCTGTTATGTACCTGTTAACATAAAAGTGATAAAAACCCGGAATCTATAAACTCTGATGGGTTCTAACATGTAATCTTAAAAACTAACCTTGTATTCTAACTCTTATGGTTCCTAGACAAGGAACAAGGTGCACAAAGGCTGCTGACAGCCAAGCAATTGTGGAAGATTCACCAAAGCTTCGGTATTTTGGAGGGGCCCTATAGCTTTGGTGGGGAAGCTGAAAATTGCTTTCATTCTGGGGGGAAGAATTAGGACTAATAAAAGGAAACACTTCTTCACACAACGTGTGATTGGTGTTTGGAATATGCTGCCACAGGAGGTGGTGATGGCCATTAACCTGGATAGCTTTAAAAAGGGCTTGGACAGATTTATGGAGGAGAAGTCGATCTATGGCTACCAATCTTGATCCTCCTTGATCTCAGATTGCAAATGCCTTAGCAGACCAGGCGCTCAGGAGCAGCAGCAGCAGAAGGCCATTGCTTTCACATCCTGCACGTGAGCTCCCAAAGGCACCTGGTGGGCCACTGCGAGTAGCAGAGTGCTGGACTAGATGGACTCTGGTCTGATCCAACAGGCTAGTTCTTATGTTCTTATTCTGCAGCATTTTATACAAAGGAATTTTTCAAAATGTAAAATATACTGACTACCATACTAAACAAATATACAACACCCAGGCTTTCTCATAAACTAGGAAAGAACAATTAAACCACAACCAAATAATATGAAATGAGAAATGGACATGTTGCAATGTTTGCTGTTTTCAGGTTTCCTGTTCTGGCTCCAGCCCATTTTAGCCTATAAAGAAACAGATTTTATAAGCAGTTTAAATGGGATGTTATTTATTTTATTTGTCTGAAGACACCTGGCTTTGCATTTGAAACGGTTTTAACAAGGCCACAAAAACGCATGTTTCAGGAAGCTGGATTCCAATGTCGTAAAAAATTGGAAAGCAAATATTTCTTCCCGCAGTTCTTTCCTCAGACTCATATGATCAAGCTTACTTGAACGGTTGGATTCTGCTGCTAACAGCCTGAGAGAGTCCTGCAGCTGTCCTTAGAGGAGGTTGCACTAACAACTATTTATTCCAAGACATTAGCCGTTTTTGAGCATACTCAAAGGAAGTTAATGATTTTGGTTTTAGTATATTGGCCAATACGTCTTTCCAGACACAAAGCAATGAAAATAATGCGTCTGTCTTAAATGTGTTTTGGAACTCTGAGTTTGATTACTGGCTGTTTAGTAGAGAAAGTACTCCTGGAACGCAGAGAAATCTTCAGTGATGATTCCAACACAGCAGCCATGTTAGTCTGTTATAGCAAGTCCAGTGGTACCTGAAAGACTCACAAACTATATTATAGAATGTGCTTTGTGAGCCAATTTATTATTTTACCTCATACCAGAATAAATTATGTTAGTCTGTTTCCGGAAAACCAGAAAACAAGACTTTAATAGTCACATTTGAACCAATCTTTATTTATTTCATTTATATCCTTCCTTTTTCCCCAATGGAGGATCAACAGAAGCATGTATCACTATGAGGCTGAGAAGAAAAGATATGACTGGCTCATGGTCACCTACCGTGCATCAACAGTAGAGTGGGCTTTTGAACCTGGGGCACCCAGATCCCAATGTTATACAGCACTGCCTTCCTTTGGAGAAGGTATGTTCTCCAATCGTCAGCAACAGCTAGTGCACTGGTGGCGAACCTTTGGCACTCCAGATAAGCGGATCATAATTCCCATCAGTTCCACCTGGCCAAGTGCGGGAAGGGGCTGATGGGAATTGTAGTCCATAACATCTGGAGTGCCAAAGGTTTGCCACCATGGGAGCTAGTGTAAGCATTAGCTAGCTGCCTCACTCACTAGAACAGATCAGCTGGTTTAAGTGTCCTTCTTTCACTTCTAAATCTTGAAAGTGGGATCCAGGTCATAAAGTCTGAAGGAAAACATGGCTGTTTGTGCCCGTTGCCAGTTCCGTTGGGGCCATGTCCTCAGTGTTTTAAAATTCAGTAACCTGTTCTGCTAGAATAAAGGGAAAGTACTATGAACAGACAACGGTACACTTCATTAACTGATATGATGTCTGTAAGATATCTCTCAGTGTAATGTGTCTACAACCTGGTAAGCTAACTGTCAAGTGAACTTCAAAATGACCTGAGGAGGAGGCTGATCCCAGTCTTTCCCCTGCAGAATATTCTCTGACTAGCAGCAGCAAAACACCAACCTGTTCCCACCAAATCAGTGCAAAAAGCGAGGCTCCCTGCCCCCAAACTCTTGTGCTGTGGTCAGCAGATCAATCCTTTCTCATTTTTGGCAGGCTGCCAGCCTTTGATGACATCTCTTGCCAAGGAGGCTATGCAACTAAGAGGCATTTAGGGCCTTGTTGAAGAGCAGAGCTCCAGAATCAATTGTGGCGTATGAGGCTTTGAACCATTTGTCAGAAACCAGTAACTCCTCTGAAAACATCTCTCATAAAAAATATATCCACTGGTGTAGTGTGGTGTAGTGGTTAAGAGCAGGTGGATACTAATCTGGAGAACTGGGTTTGTTCCCCCACTCCTACATTCTTGTTGGGTGACCTTGAGCTAGTCAAGTTCATTCAGAACTCTCTCAGCCCCACCTACCTCACAAGGTGTCTGTTGTGGGGCAGTGGCGTAACTAGGCAAACTGGAGCCCTGGGCAAAACCTGAGTTTAATGCCTGTTTCAGGCATCAGCGCACAATAATACAGAAAAGGTGCCCTTGTAGCTACGCCCAGTGGCACATCTAGGCAAACTGGAGTTTGGTGTCCCCCATAGGCAGCCGTCCTCCCCCACCGTGACCAAGCAATGATTTTTTTACACCAGGTTGTTTCAAAGTCACCATCACATTATAGAACATGCCCCAACTCACAAATCTGAACACAGCAATAGGCCATGCCACACAGTAGAAATAATTTTTTTGAAAACATTTTCAAAATGCTTTCAAAATGTTTTATTACTGCTATGAAAACATTTTATGGTGTTGTGTCCAGTACCCCCCAACTGGGGGAAACAGCATCACTTTCAATGTTATTTAAACTGGGAACCCCAGATTCTCCCTTTAAGTTGGATTTAAAAGGAGAATCTGGGCTCCCTAGTTTAAACAAGTGATGCTGGAATCCACCCCCAAACAGCATCATTTTCAATGGTGTTTAAACTAGGGAGCCCAGATTCTCCTTTTTTAGGGGAGGAATTTAAAAGGAAAATCTGGGGAAATTTGGGGGGTGTCTGCTGTCAGGGGTGCAATTGTTAAGTTAGCAGCACCAAACTTTCAGGGTACCTTTAGGAGACTCTCCTGATGGTACCTCCCAGGTTTGGTGAAGTTTGGTTCAGGGGGTCCAAAGTTATCGACCCTCAAAGTGTAGCCCCCATCTCCTCTTAGCTCCCATTGGAAACAATGCGGGTGGGAAACCCCCTTTGGGAGTCCATATCTTTGGACTCCCTGAACCAAACCTGGGTGATAACATCAGGAGAGTCACCCAAAACAGCCCTGACATTTTGGTCCTTCTAGCCCAGTGGTGGCGAACCTTTGGCACTCCAGATGTTATGGATTCATAATTCCTTATCAATATTCGCCAGCATGGCCAATTGGCCATGCTGGCAGGGGCTGATAAGCATAAGCATAAGCATTTTATTGTCATTGTGCACGCACAACGAAATTTACAGCAGCATTCCTCGATGCACACAATTTCAGACTCATACATCATCATCCTCCACCCATCCCTACACAGCCCCAAATACATCAATATGAAGCAGCGGAGTTTAGCATAGCCACAGCTCTAGAGTAGAAGCTGTCTCTAAGCCTCTTTGTCCTAGTTCTGCGGGCCCTGTATCGTCTTCCTGATGGTAGCAGTTTAAAAAGTGGGTGTGCTGGAGTAGACGGGTCCCTCAGGAATATTTTTTTGGGCTTTATTTAGGGTTCGTGCATTGTAGGTTTCTTCCGAGGGGGGGTGAGGGCAGCCGATAAACCTTTTTGTGCAGTAGTGATCACCCTTTGGAGCTTTTCCTATTCCCGGGCCACTGTGCAACTGGAGAACCATACACAGATGCAGGAGGTTAGGACACTCTCTATAGGACAGCTGCAAAAGGACACCAGGAGCCGCATCCAGTTGTTAAGCTTCCCTTAAAAGTCTCAGATAGTACAGTCTTTGGGAATTGATGGGAATTGTAGTCCATAACATCTGGAGTGCCAAAGGTTCGCCACCATGATTCTAGCCTAAAAACTGCGCCGCCTGCAGGCCAAAAACGGAAAGCCCACAAAAATACCAAAAAAAACCTCACAAATGAACTCTGCATTTTTGGCACCCGCCAGAAGGGGGGGCCCTGGGCAACTGCCCACTTTTCCCAATGGGCATTACCCCCCTGTTGTGGGGAGAGGAAGGGAATGGAGTTTGTAAGCCCCATTGAGTCTCCTTATAGGAGAGAAAGGGAGAGGTTTAAATTCAAACTCCTCCTCTTCTCCTTTTTCATAGCAAAACCTGTTTCAGCATTGTCTCTTGCCTGGGCCTGATTAGAGTTGGGCAAAACAGCCTGCTCTTTTCACCACAACTGAACTGAAAAGAGGCATCCATATTACTAATTTCATTTATAGTTCACCTTCCATGCAGAGACTCAAGGCAGATTACAAATTATATGTATGATTTTTTAAAAATCAGAAGTCACCTGAAAGACCCCGCTGAGAAGATATCCTGGAGATCATAGCACAGACAGAGGCTGGGCCAGATCTGCAGCAACATCACTAATTTATGCTACTAATAGCAGCCCATGTAAATGAGAAGACTACTCTCCATAAGGAATGATGGATGGTTACGGGCAAACTATTGACTGGTCTTTTTCGGGACCCTCTTAACAAGCAACTAACAGTTTATTGGGATATCCATTATTCTTTGGCTTAACAATTCCTACCCTTTCTGTCAACGGAGTAATCCTTTATGGCAGCAATTCTGAAACTTTTCTGCCATCACAGAACACTTCTCCCACCAGCAAAAAAGTCAGCATCCCCCTATTTGATGCATGGCCCCTGTGAATTGGAGAGAACAGGAGCCATATTCTAGGTGTACAATTGGTTCACATGGAAGGGCCCAATCATGATGTCCCTGGTTTCCTCCACATCCCCTGATTAGCACTAGTGGCTGTCTGAGAGTTTCTCTCCATGAGGTCCAGATTCTGCTGGTTATCACGTGATCTGCAAGCATAGGGAAGACTTATTCAAAAGAGGATGTGGTCTCTCTCTGAAGCTACATATAAGCAGGTCCTGGAACAATTTGTATTTTTCAGCTCTGTTGTCTGTAACAGACTTGCTCTTCTAATTTTTTTTTCCTTCAGTCACCTGCTCTCTATGGAGTTCCAATGTGGCAAGGAGGTCGTCTAGTGGGCACCCTTCCATTTCTATAACTGTTCATATTTTGTGGGGATACCAGGTTGGCAGAGAACAAGAAAGTGTACATCAACAGCACAAAAATAACTGAAAAGATTCAAACCATGGAGTGGGGGAAAATGACAACAACCCCACGGAAAACAATCTTAAGAATACAAATACAGAGCTTGCTGTGCAGGGATGAGATCCTAATTTTCATAACGGGAGGAGCATTCTCTGGGCAATTCTGCCTCTAATGGAATGCAGGTGGTGGTGCATAATTGATGCTCCCATTGTCACCAAGTGTGGTTCTGTAACTGCAAAACAAATGGCTGATGTCTACAAAGATGCGTAGGAAGCTAGCTAGAATAAAAACAAGAGAATGCTCCATCACCGTCAATGGATCCTTCTTCAACTTTGCAAAAAGGGTTTGTTGTTGTTGTTTTAAAGGGGGGGGGGAGTGAAATGTTTCTGCTGCCCAAAGGTAACTTGGAATGTTTAATTCCTTGCTGCTACCACAATCAGAGTTCAAGATGCAGCTGAAAGATTCCAATTATGACAAAGAATTCAAGGAATTTTAACGGCAATTAAATAGTTTTGACTAGTGAATGTCATAGGGGAGGGCGGCATGTATCAACCATGTGCTGTCACTAAATTTTACCAAAATCTAAATGTAAAGCAAATTTAGAATCTTATTTATTTAGTGCATTTATACCCCACCTTTCTCTCAGTGGGGATCCAGAGTGTCTTATGGCATTCTATTCTCATTCAGTTTTTCCCCTTGCAACAACCCTGTGAGGTTAGGCTGAGGGAATAGTGATTTCCACACAGCAGAAACAAAACATCTTGGGGATGTTCAAAAAGCATTTTGGGGGGGGCAGTTTGCAGTTCTCTCCCACAAAACATTTTCAAAACGTTTTATTCCTCTCAACCCAGGTCTTCCCCTTAACCTGGTCTGCAGACGTTTCTTGACTGCAAAGCAAATAAAAGCAGGCAGGAAACACTTTATTTCTCCCGCCCAAACCTCTTACTTCTATTTTCACTGCTCGAGCCCACCATTTTATGTGCTGCAGCAGAGATTCTCTGAAGGTTCCCCATGGAGGTTTTCTCTGCTTGTAGCTCATCTGCATGCGTTTTCTGTGTAAGAGTACATGAAAGAAGTTTGTTTTGCCTAGAAATTTGGTGGACAAGTCATTCCCCCCTCCCCTTTTTTTGAGCGTAATGTCTGTGAAGCAACGGCGACACGATTAGAGATGCTGCAATATCCGCATATTTATGTTGCTGTAGCTTCGCAGACATCCCCCTGACAACAAAAAAGGGAAAAACAAGACATGTGTAGGAACGCTAGGTAAAGAACCTCCTTTATTCATTTACTTTTTACATGGAAATCGCACGCGGATGAGCTGCAAGCAGAAGAAACCTCTGTGGAAAACCTTCAACAAATGGCGAAGGCATGGAGAATCTCTGCAGCAGTACACAAAATGGCAGGCACAAATTGGAAACTGACCAGAATTCTGTGCAGCAGGTGGGGGAAAAGATCTGTTTTGGCCAGCCACGCTTTTGGCTGGCTTTTTGGCAGGCTGTGCAGGAACTAAAAAAAGCCAAAATGGATCTTTTTAAAAAACGTCTGCAGGATATTTTATTTCTACTGTGCGGAAATCTCCATTGTGACTGGTCCAAGGTCACCCAGCAAACTTCCATGGCACGGGTAGGAATTTGAACTAGGGTCTCCCTGACACTAGGCTGACACTCTTAACGACTACACCACACTAGTTCCTACTTTCAGAACATCTATGTCAGTGATGACCAACCTATGTCTCTCCAGATGTTCATGGACTACAATTCCCATCAGCCCCTGCCAGCATGGCCAATTGACCATGCTGGCGGGGGCTGATGGGAATTGTAGTCCATGAACATCTGGAGAGACATAGGTTCGCCACCACGGATCTAGGTAAATAGCAAAGAAAAGCATTAACATTTTGTAAAGAAAAGTGAAATTTGTCAGCAAGGACCATATTCCATACTATGCGGAGGACTGTCAACTAAACATATCAGGACAGAAGAGTTGGGACCCAGTAGCCTGAGAGACAAATCAGATGGCAGGGTCCCTACTGGTCTGGTGGTGCCTAACGGCCAACTGCTAAGTTATGTTTTTTCTTTATAGCATAGAATTGCGTTATAATATGTGATACGTGGTTTTATTCCAAGTTGGTCACTTGAAGCATCAAAAGGACTTAGGGCCTGCAGTTGCCCACTCCAGTTTTGAAAATTCTTGGATATTTGTGGGGCAGAGCCTTGGGAAAGTGGAGTTTGGGGAGGGAGCTCACCAGCTATGCGATTCCACTGGTTTGACCTTTGAAAGCTGCCATTTCCTCTAGCTGAACTGATTTCTGTAGTCCAGAGAGGAGATGTGATTGCAGAAGAAGCCCAGCCCCTACCTGGAGCCAGGTAACCTGAGATGGGCCTCAAGGAGGACACAGCCATTCAGGCCATTTTCTCAAGCATTTCACCTTCACCTCCTCAAAACAAACCCACAATCTGGCAGACCAGACAACACAGCGCCCTGTTTCCATGACAATAGGTGGCTTGGACCGGAGACCCAACCATCGCTTGCAGCAAGACATTTGAAAACTGTTGTCCTATTCCTCTCCCCCATTCCCTTTAATATTATTTAGCTTGTGTCAATCATGCCCATTTTTATTACCATGAGGCTTTATTGGATAGCCAAAGGAAACAATGTAAAGACACTGGAACCCCAGGGTAGTTGAGATTCCAAACAGAGGCTTAATAGCATTCTGGTCTTTCGCGTCTGCCACGTCAATCAATCGTTAGGCATGCTGGGAGTATTTCTCATCTACTCCACAAAAAGCAACAATTCCAGACAGACAAATAGCAGCACTCTGCAATTCTAATAATAGAAAGTCATTGCCATCATGACGAGACATGACATCTGTTTTCAAACACTGTTTCTGGGGCATGTGTGCATGTAAAGCAATCAAGAGGTTTTATGCCTCAAAATAAAATGTGTCATCTTGCCTGGCAGACTTCAAGAAATTTGTGGGGAAAGCCTCCATTGAGCTCGGCTGCAACAACTGTTCTATGGGATGGCTGCAGAATTGCATTGGCCAGTGCTGATTGCTATCCCGCCAGAACTCCAACACAACAGTTTTCCTTTCTTGATGTAACAAATTCTGTGCAGGGTCTTCAAGAAGTATGAGGCAGGAATTCAGGTTGTACATCATTAATGAGTTCTGTTAAGGTTGTCAGCTCCAGGTTGAGAAGACTTTTTTTCTCCAGGGAGTATGTAACCCTACTACTGGATGGTATTGCTGAAGGTGAAAGAGGCAAAGGAGAACTAGAGTAGTCTTGTACCTAATGATATGCAATAGCTGCCCCCCCCCCAACTGCCAAGTGGATCACCCAAAGCTAGAAAAAATCTTAAAATAAAAAGAGGAAAGGGTGATGGAAAAGAATGCCAAGTTCTCGTAAAATCTCAACCACCATTTCTGGTTTCCTAAGCAACCTCGAGCAACTTAAAACCTGACAGAAGAGAAGGAAACAGAAACAGCAGGGGGAGGGGAGGGAAAATGGAGGAAAACTAGAAAATGTGTCAGTGGGGGTGTGTGAACTGGGGGGCAGTAAGACAGGGGAGGATAGGAGCCGATGGTGGGAAACTGGGCCAGAACAAGGGAGGTGGCACCAGATGGGAAACAAGAGGGGTTACAAGATGTCGCCTCTCTACAATTTCTCATGGATTCTCCCTCCAGTTTAACCAAACAGGTAAACATTTTTAGAAGTATTACTTTAAAAAAAATACTCAGAAGGGGTGGTATTTTTCAATCTCACCAAGAATTTTATCCAAAAACGGCAAATATTTTTGGTTCAGTTCAACTTAAGATTGGTCTCTACATAAGGTAGTGTTTCCCACCTCCCCCTGCCTTATTATTGTGAGGAAAAAATGATCCAGTGCAAAGTACTAAGATGAAATGATTATTTCCCACAGCTGAATTGAAAAATAAGGTTTCTTAGTGGAGTCATCAGCTCAGCATGAAGTTCCACTAAGAAGTCAAAGATGGATGACGCTAACTTAAGAGCAGAAAAATTAAGGCAGTGAAACAGTTTCGTACCGGAATCAATTCAGCTGCATCCACCCCACATATTTGGGGCACCAATAATACAAGTGTGCAATAGCAGATAAGCACAAGACAAAAACAAGACAGCCACAAATATAATGGATGTGCAGCTCGCTGAGAGGAACACTGAAAACATACATCTCTGGGCATACCATATTTAAATGCAAGATTTATACTCTGATTTGAATTGCTAATTGATAAAATTAACAGAAAGTCAATAGAAGAATCAATACATGATAATCAACTGAAAGATGTGGGGATTATTTGCTGGGAGGAGAAATGTATAGCAGGAACACTCAACCCTAACTTAGATATAGATACTGTTATATATCCCAACTCATTGGCTGGTCCCATGAGGCGCATGTCACAAAAAGCAATTGGGAATCTTTTCTACACCTTCACAAAAGAAAATAGCATGGTCAGGTTCACATATATGTCAGAACACAGGAAAAAAGGGCAGATCGCAGCAGCATTCCAATTATTGAGCACCTTTTAGAAAATCAAGATTCAAGTCCTTTTGGCTACAAAGTTCTGCTTGAAAGCATGCGAGTAACTTTTGCTGAAATCTAATTCCAGAGAGTTAGCTGAATAAGATTTCTTACTGCTGAGAGCAGGGTTTCTACATCAGTCTTTCCTTCCCCATGCCTATCAGAATCAGAATCAATTAGGTAAAACAATAAAAGTGCAAAACACCCCTTGCCCCAAAAACCCCATGGGGTCACCACAACAAAACAGGGAACTCTATTTTCATGACATCATTTTGGATCCCCTCTCCTAGCTTGCAGAACACCTCCAGAACATCTCCTGTTTTATTTTGAGCTGAGACAGAGCGATGAATTTACAATAAGAGGAAGAAATGCACAGCTACCTCGACAGGAGGGCAGAGGGAAGTCCCAGGAGGCAGTGTTTTCCGAACTTGCATGGCAAGTGAGTAGTGCATGGCCCTCCAGAAAGAAGCCTGGGTTGCAGCTGTAACGCACTTTGTCGCCCACGCTGAACATCGTCCCCTGCTGGATTCCATTCTGGAGCCTTCCTGGATTTCCACAGGTGTGACTTGGTAGAACTGTCAGGAGAGAGAAATCACATTCAATTATAGTCCAAAAGCATCCCATTATAATTACTTGCTCTCAAAAACCATCATTCTGATTCGTTGCCAGCTCCAGCTTGAAAAAAAACCCTGGAGATTTTGAGGGCGGAGCCTGAGGAAGATGAAGTTTAGGGATGGAAGGGAGTTCAGTGGGGATGTAATGTAACATGATAGTGTTAACAAGCTACCATTTCCTTCAGGGGAATGATCTCTGTGGACTGGAGATCGGCTGTAATTCTGGGAGATCTTCCCTCCTCATTCTCCAGTGGACTCCCCTTTCCCCTGCCTCCCCCACTCCCTCCCTCTATCCAGGCTTTCTGCCATCCACTTTATCCTTCACAACACTGAAATATAACTAATTACGGCAGCCTCTCTCTCAGGCCGGGGGAGAATGCAATAGTGTCTTTTTCCAACTACTGGTAGTGAGAAACCTGGCATGACTGTGGCTGCTTCAGAATGCACACCAGCAGTGGCGTAGTGGCTAAGAGCAGGTGCACTCTGATCTGGAGGAACCGGGTTTGATTCCCAGATCTGCCGCTTGAGTTGTGGAGGCTTATCTGGGGAATTCAGATTAGCCTGGGCACTCCCACACATCAGCTGGGTGATATGGGCTAGTCACAGCTTTTTCCAGGAGCTCTCTCAGCCCCACCCACCTCACAGGGTGTTTGTTGTGAGGGGGGAAGGGACAGGACAGGTAAGCCCCTTTGAGTCTCCTACAGGAGAGAAAGGGGGATATAAATCCAAATCCAAACTCTAACATAGAAGAGAATCAGCGAATTAGAGTTGGAAGAGACCACAATGGCCATCAAGTCCAAACCCCTTCCATGCAGGAACACACAAAAGTTCCCTTGACAGATGGTCATCCAGCCTCTGTTTAAAAATGTCCAAAGAAGAAGACTCCACCACCCTCCAAGGCAGCGCATTCCTTTGTTGAACAACCCTTACTGTCAGAAAGCTCCTCCTAATGTCTACGTGGAATCTCTTTTCCAGAACGTTCAGACAATGTCATAGGTAATGTGCACATGATTGATCTGGTTTTCCCTTTCACTTTTGATAAAACATAAATCTAATTTTCTCCAAAGTGAAAAGAAAATGGCAGCGTCTCCGCAGGTACCGTAGTGCCCATTTTAGATGTCTGCCCCTAACCACCCCAGGGATAAGGCAGGGCAGTGGTGGGATTCAGCAGGTTCATACCACTTCGGCAGAACTGGCTGTTAAAATGGTGCTTGTAAACAATGGTTAAATTGTTTGAATCCCACCACCGGAACCGGTTGTTTGAATCCCACTCCTGAGGCGAAGAGACTGAAACTGTAGTTCCTAAAATGATGGAGCCTTTCCTTCCTTTTCAGTCCTTTAAAGAGATTTCTTCATAAGCTATACTTCAGCATAACCATGCAGCTGGGTAAAAGGAAGGTGGAAAGGCCTTTAAGGGATTTATAGGGAAGCTTTAAAGAGGGTAAGCAATGCATAAGAGCTGAAGAGCAAGCAATGCAGGAACAGGATTTGTGGACACCATTCTTGGTAGGGTTGCTACCTCCAGGTTAGGAAATTCCTGGAGATTTAAGGGTAGAGCGAGAGGAAAATATTATTTGGGGAGGCAAGAGACCTCAGTTGGATAGAATGGCACAGAGGCCACCTTCCAAAGTAGCCATTTCCTCCAGAACTGACCCTTGCCATCTGGAGATCAGTTATAATTCTGGAAGACGTGCCTGGAGGTTAACCAACACCACTCTACACCAAATTGCACTTAGGTTCACAAGAACCAAATCAGTTCACAGGAACCAGGTCACAAGAACCAGATCTCAGTCCTAATATTGCTGATTTCTCTTTTCCACCAACAGGTTACTGAAGTCAACAGTGCAATAACGAAGACTGTAGAAATATTCAAATAAATATTCTATTTGAACCATTTTGTGCTTGTTTCTTGTGTAACAATATTTCAAAACTTGAAACTATGCACCCGTGTATATATGTGCCTTACATTCAATCATGGGTGCCCATGATTTAATGTAGGTGGCATATATATTGGCTTAAATATCAATTTTATCACCAGATTCTCAGCCTTGCAATGGGCAGCTCAGCAGCATCACCCATTGCCTGCCATATTATGGCAGCTGAAGAAGAAGAAGAAGAAGAGGAGGAGGAAGAGGAAGAAGAGGAAGAAGAAGAAGAGCTGGATTTATATCCCCCTTTCTCTCCTGCAGGAGACTCGAAGGGGCTTACAAACTCCTTTCTTCTTCTCCCCCTCACAACAAACACCCTGTGAGGTGGGTGGGGTTGAGAGAGCTCAGAAGAACTGTGACTAGCCCAAGGTCACCCAGCTGGCAGGTGTTGGGAGTGCACAGGCTAATCTGAATTCCCCAGATAAGCCTCCACAGCTCAGACGGCAGAACAGGGAATCAAACCCGGTTCCTCCAGATTAGAGTACACCTGCTCTTAACCACTACACCACTGCTGCTCCTAGAAGCTAATGTCACCTCTATGTCAGGATGTGCCTTCCTTTGGCATCAAAGGAGCCAGGCAAGGGGCAAGAATTCTCACCTGGGCAGAGGGGAAACAACTGCCTCCACCTTCTATCGTGTTAATGGATCTTTTCCTGTACCCCCTCTCTCTGCTGTTCCTTTGATGCTTGCAATTGCAGCTAATTAGAAGCAACCCTGGCGCCTTCCCAACAAGGGAGGAGGCAGGTGGCTGGGAACTATCGCTGCACTGGCCTTAAGACACTCAACTCCCAAAAATCTTTTTTTCTATTATATTGTTCTCACATTCCATGGGAATCTGGGAGGGGGGATTTATGGCGGGGAACTCTGAAGGGATAAAAGTAACTGTGCTTTCTGGCTTTCTGAAAAACCAGGTACTTGCTGGGATCAATAAAGACTTCTGGTTTGATATCAAGAGTCCGCGTATTTTCTCCAATCTCAAGATCTGACACTCTAACAGTTCTAAGCATCCCTTTCTTAGTAATATCAAACTATACAAAAGATATATCAATGACATTTTTTGATAAATGATGAGAAAACATGCTCATAAGATTATTTTTGGTTGGATGAATACTATACATGACACTATTAAATTTGCATGTCACCCCTATTGTGACTCTATACCCGTGGTGGCGAACCTTTGGCACTCCAGATGTTATGGACTACAATTCCAATCCAGCCCCTTCGAGTGGCCAATTGGAAGGGGCTGATGGAAATTGTAGTCCTGTATCTGGAGTATATAAAAGTCCTCCACTACAACAATCTATACCATTGTGTATCACAATCAGCAAAACAAAACTAGTATTAGAAACTACACTAAATCCACTGATAAGAATTCTTTTTTTCATTCAAATAATCTCACGCTAAACATCTAATTAGGAATAACCCTTATAGGCAGTTTTTGCAATTAAAGCACAATTCTTCAAAGATTCAGAATTTCCATAGAGATGTAGAGAAGATGTATGAACAGTTTATAAAGAGAGGACACCCTGCAAATGTCGTGGCAGAAGCATTGAGGAAATCTGAAAATAGATCTGGGAGTGAGTTATTAAAGGACAAGGACAAGAATGCTAATCAGAGATTGTTGAACATAATCATTTAGCATTTAAAATCAGTAACATCATAAAGAAACACTGGCATATCAATTCAATCATACTTGGTTGTGAGGACCTGCCTTTTATTGGATATAAGAAGACTGGACCACTAAAGGATAAATTGATCCATGCAGATAGAATGCATAAAAAAAATTGGAGAGCAGCCAGGTGGCTGGTTTTTACAAATGAGGTTCATGTTCCACATGCCATTTGGCTTATGCAGCTAAGGCATTTGAACCTAAATTTAGAAGATGGTTGACACAATTCTTTAATTGCAATAGCAAATAAGTAGTGTATATAAATCATATAAAAATGCAAGTTATTATATGTGGGGCAAAAAACAAAGACCCAGTAAACTCCACATATCTGAGGTTTAGATGTTGCATTTAAACACCAACATCTTGAGATTCCCATTAGTTCCAACACTTTATTGAGAAAGGTCACACTGAAGAAGAGAAGAGTTTGGATTTATACCCCCTTTTCTCTCCTGTAAGGACACTCAAAAGGGCGTACAAACTCCTTTCCCTAGATAGTCCTCTAGCTGGTCGAAGAAGAAGAAGAAGAAGAAGAAGAAGAAGAAGAAGAAGAAGGAAGAAGAAGGAAGAAGAAGAAGAAGAAGAAGAAAGAAGAAGAAGAAGGAAGAAGAAGGAAGAAGGAAGAAGAAGGAAGGAGAAGAAGAAGAAGAAGAAGAAGAAGAAGAAGAAGAAGAAGAGAAGAGAAAGAGAAGAAAGGGAGGAGGGAGGAGGAGGAGGAGGAAGGAGAGTTGGATTTATATCCCCCCCCTTTCTGTCTGGTAGAAGGAGGGCACTCAAAGAGGGCTTACAGAGCTCCTTTCATAGCCCCCCTCAACAACAACAAACACCCTATAGGGTGGGTGGGACTGAGAGAGCTCCAAAGAACTATGACTCACCCAGTTGGCGTGTGTTGGAGTGACAGGCTAATCTAGTTCCCCTGATAAGCCTCCACAGCTCAAGAGACAGAGTGGGAAATCAAACCCAGTTCTCCAGATTACAGTACACCTACTCTTAACCACTGTGCCACTGCTGCTCTTTGAAAATGACTTCCAGTTTTTAGTTCTAGAAAAAGTCCACACCAGAGGCGTAGCTAGACCAGAGTGCGCCCGGTGCACACTCTGGCTTTTGCGCGCCCCCCCTGCAGCGCTTCCGCCCCCCGCGGCACCCCCCGCGGCACCCCCACACACGTTCCCCCTTTTGCGCACCCCACGCCACTTACTTTTAGGAAAGGAGAAGGCCGGAGAAGAAGGCCAGAAGCCTGCCTGCGTTGCCCGGGCCTGGTGGGAACTACATTTCCCAGGAGCCCCTGGGAAATGTAGTTCCCACCAGGCCCAGGCAACGCAGGAGGGCTTCCGGCCTGCGCCATTCCTAAAAGTAAGTGGGAATGGGTAACCTCTTGCTTAATGGGAGGGGGAGAGGGGATTTTTCCGCCCCCCACGTGACTAGAAATGGTGCACCAGGTGTGTCGCGCACCCCCTGTCCCCTGGTGGCTTCGCCACTGGTCCACAAACATCAGTACAATCACATCAATACTAGGGTGACCATCCGTCACGCTTTTCGCGGGACACTCACGCTTTTGCGTGACGTGTCCCGCGTCCCGCCGGGCTTCAATAATGTCCCGGTTAGGGAATGCGCTTCCCGGGCAGGAGACAGGGAAGCGCCCGGAAAAAAAACACTGCGGCAGCGCGGTGGTGCCTTCTGAAGCGCTTCCTGTCTCCTGCACCAGCCGTCATGCAAAAGGCAAAGCGTGCTCGCTGCGGCGTGACGCGGGAGGAAGCACTGCCTTTCATCGGCGCTCCCGGGCTGGAGACAGGAAGCCCAGAAGACACTGCGGCATCGACGCGCGGTGCCTTCTGGAGGCGCTTTCCGATCTCCAACGAGCATGGAAAACGCGGCTTTTAATGTCAGCGGTCTTGGCGATGCGGTAGCAGCGCACCCCGGCTTTAAAAAAAAATTCTGGTCACTTTTAATCCAATACCCAAAAGAATTTACCGCAACAACGGCAGGAGGTGTTACCCAGCAGGAGAAAATAAAGAAAAATATTTTCCCTGAGCCTGCCTTACCGAACTACACTGGCTAAGGATCAAGAGCAAAGAGACCAGTGTTGTCCAAAAGCCTCCACTGAAGTCCTGGAAAGAACATGTATATACAAATGTGCTGATATTTCACATGGTTTCCTTCTTGCCTTTTTCCCTTTTACAGGTTTTAATGTAAGCCCCTCAGTGTTGGATTTTTTATTTGCCAAATGTTTAGGATTATAGCTTTACGCTAGGTTTCTCCAGTTGCTTTAAAAGGGTTTTGTTACTGCTAATTTAGGATTCTCTTGCTTATATGTTTATATGGGCTTGTACTGTATTGGAGGTTCTTTGTTATAAGGTTAAAAGGGATTCTATAGAGTTACTTTAAAAGTGATAGACAAGAAGAGAAATGGATTGAAATATTCTTCTTACTTTATTGTATTAATAGAAGAGACTTTCTTAGGATTTTATTGGTTTACAGTTTGTATTTTAGCTAGGTAACAAGGGAAGTAGGTCAGAAAGTGCACTGAAGTAAGGACAACACCTTCTTACAATCTGATAAGAGTTTGTCAACCTCAACAAAAGACCTTTTGGACTTACAAGGAGTGCCTTGGCTGGTTGAAGGACATCACCCTACTTCCCATTGGACTATTTGAATTTTCCAGTTCTAGGATCTCAAGACCCATTGGACTATTGAAGTTTCCAATTCTAGGATCTCAAGATTCATTGCTTGCAGCCTTTTCTTCTGGGACTTAATCCCATCAGCAAAGAACAAAGAGACTGTGCTTCCTCCTCTTTGTTTTAAATTGTCTGTATTATGTGGCAGGGGACTGCCCCCCTTCCCTCCTCTGATTGGGTGAAGAAAAAAACTGTATAAAGGGCTGTGTTTCATTCTGTATTGGGCCGTCTGGCCTGGAAAGAACTTGAAATCACGCAATAAGAACCGCACCTCTGCTCCTGAGAGGCAGCCTGCCCTCTGCCATCCACTCACTGCTGCAAAGCTGAAATCACTCTGAAATCACTATTGCCATCATTGCTGACAAAGCTGAAATCACTCTTAAACCACTTTCCTAGTTACTACCCTGGCAGTGGGTAACACAAACGAACTAATTTAATTTGCAGGCTGAACACATTAACTTCTGGAGGATTCAATTCAAAAGTGAAAATTTCACCTGTTTCTACAAGGTATTTGTTCGCGGAAGTGGGCTCATTGAGGGAGTTTCAATTGCTGATGTTGAGTGTGGTCCACATGTGAATTTGTGAGCTGGACAGACCTTCAGTTTTTCCTACTGCGTTATGGTGAGTAACACTTTGTATTATAATTCAATTTGTAAAGTTTGCTATGTATTGTTCAGTTAGAATATATGATTCATGTTATTCATATTTATAATTATTTCAGAACATTGGGGGGAACAGAACACCGTGTTTCATCTTTCGTTAAGACGACAATGGTAAGCTATGCTGCCAATAAGTAGAAACATTGTATGCGATATGCATATGACAACTAATTATAGTGTGTTTGTCTATAGACATAGCAATGCAAAGTGTATTATGGCATGTGTTTGGTAAAAGTCTTGAAGAAGCACAGTAAGAGCAAAACTGATTTACAGGCCCTTTCTCTGCTTGACTTGGTGTTTACCTCACACTATTAGGCATTTCTGCCTTTAAAGAATTTGGCTGTAACACTATTTTTGCTGCAATTGGTTTCTTTCTTGTCACAAGTCTTCTATCTTGGAGTTCATGTTCTGATATATATTACCTCGCGGTTTTGGTTTAAATGTGGACTATGTATGTTTGTTGTTCATGTCACATTGTGTACATTGTAAATTGCTGGTTTTATATGTGTCATATTAATTTGCAACTTGGTACCTTACTAACTGCTGCTTGTCTGTGCCAGAGCATACAGTACACACCCAATGTTAAGCAGCCATACCTAGCCTACAAGAAGGGAAAAGATTAGCTGCCAACCAGCCTTCCTGCACAGGCTTAGAAACAAAATGGATTTCCCCAAGAAACTCTTAGAGGCATCCGTTTTGGGGGAGCGGTTTCCTGCCTTCTCTGATGCCTTAGGTTGATTCTGCACTTGAGAACTGACTAGAGTTCAACCTGGGTCCCTGAAAAGTACTGACCCTAGAGTCAAGCCTCCTTGGATTACTCCCCACAGCAGCCAAAGATGCGATCACCTGCTGGGCCAAGCCCAGAGGAGGGCTGGGATCACCCTTCACCGCCACAATCGCTGCTCATTCCCTATGGACTGCTGTTCTATGGCGGGAAACGTGAACGTGCGTCCTTTTTGCATGCCCAAAACACTGAACTGTGCTTGGCTGAACGGGAGAGTCACGGCGAGGACAATTCCCCACTTTACTGGTTTCGACCTGAGTTTGACCTGAGTTCGCTGAAAAAGTTGTACCTCCCTGGTGGAGTTGGAAATTTGACGGTTAGAGGGGGAGAAGTTGGGACAGACCTGCGTCGAAATCAGCGGCTGTGGGGAGTACCAAGGTCGAACCCAGGTCGTACCCTAGTTGATTCAGCAAGTGGGGAATCGACCTCAGAGACCCTCTTGCCTTGATGAAGACCTTTAATGGGAGGAGGAATCCAACTGTTCACATCTTTGAATCCTAGTATTATGGGAAAGGTAGAAAAAGCCAATTCTATCCACTTTCTCCATTCTGTGCACCATTAATCTCCTTAACTGTCTTTTTAATACTGAAAAATCACAGACTTCTAATGTTGCCCACACTTCAAAGTATGTTCTCATTAGAAGTGGACTTCACAACCTCTCTGCTAGCACATATCAACAGAGGGGCTAAAACTTGCAGTTAATCAGGACAACATTATGCCATCACCAGAAAGTCGCGTTAAGGTTTTGGTTTGTTTATTCTGCTAAGAAGCCTTTGTTTGTTTTTAAAGATAAATTTTTAAATTGTGGATGACATATTTCAAAACTGCTTTAGTGTTGCAACCTGTACCCTTTTAATTGTGTTAGATGCCACTTTGATAAGGGAAACTGGGAGGACAGCTTTTTAATGGAAAAATGATTAACGCAACATCTGTTCTAAACACTTTGGTTGCATTTATATTCTGCATAACACACCTATTACCTATTGATCTAATAAGATAGATACAGACAGAAATAGACTTACCCGATACAGGGATTTACCAGAGATCAGTAACAGAAGTCCTCAAGAGCCAACTCTGTCACACCTTTTTAAAATCCTTCCACTTCTTTAAGGGCCTTCAGGCAAGCTGGCACGTTTTCCCCTTCTCCCACTTTATCCTTACAGCCACCTTGCCAAAGTATGTTAGGAACCCAAACAGAGGAGGGACTGATCCACGAAGTCCAACCCATGAGTTCCATGGATGATTAAAAGAGACTTTTATTTACTGACTTCTAATTTTATACCAAGAAACACCTCATGTCATTTTCCTCTCCTCCAGATTTTATCCTCAAGAGCAACCTTGTTAGTGAAAGGTTAGAGGCTAAGAGTGGCCAAGGAGTTGAGGCTCCAAGGAGTCACTCCAGATAGCTTGCATGGCCAAGCGGGGATTCATAGCTGGGTCTCCCAGAGCCTAGTCCAGCGGTCTGCAACCTGTGGCTCTCCAGATGTTCATGGACTACAAATCCCATCAGCCCCTGCTGGTAGTCCATGAACATCTGGAGAGCCACAGGTCCCAGACTCTAACTGATAATCTGACCCCTCAAACCATTATATCATTCAAGCCAGATTGGAATATACTAACTCCTTCTCACACACAGTGGGTGTTGCACTCAAACCATGCAACAATTGGCCCCTAGAGAACCCAGGAGTGAAAGAAGACAACTTGCTGGGAGTCCCACATTGATGGAATGGAGATCAACACCTCCTCTGGAAAGAATGGCCTGTCTGTGCATCTAATTTGCTGGCCAGGGAATTCACCTCAAAAACTCCAACTGTGAAATAGCCCTGAAGGAGGATCACTACTCATTCTGGGCAAACAGACGCAGCCCATTAAACATCTTCCCAAAGCTGGAGCCTTCAAGCCTGCCCAGTAATTATGGCCCAAAGAACACCTGTGCGAAGGCAGATAATATGTGCAATTAGAAGAAAGTTTCCTCCCACTATCCCAGGACAAGGACAGGGGCATTTTAAGATCCCAAATGAGCCCAGTCCAAAATGCATTTCATTTTCTGGATTGACACTCTAAAGCTCACTTTAATTATAGTGCTGATGTCCTTTAAAAAAAAACACCCTGGACCGAGTCCTTCTTTTGAAGCCTCTACTTTGGAAATTAATGACTGATGATGCTTCACTTCAAGCAAAAAAAAAAATTCATTTTTAAAAGACACTTTCCAACACTCATTGCTCTTTACTTAATGAACCGTTAAGAAAAGACGCAGGTTGAAACCTCCTTCTTCTTAACAGTGCATTATTTGGAAAGCCAGGATCTCATTGACAAATTCACTGCTTACGTTTGCCCCCCATTGAATTAATGCTGGGTTACATTTCTGAGCAACCCCTGCAAACAGAACAGGGCAGTTGCCATGAGCCGACATGGGTTAGTTGCACGCCTAAAGATGGGTAGATGTGGAAGGAGGAGAGAAAAGAACAAATGCAAACAGCGGCTTTGATGACATCAAAGGGAAAGAGACTAGATTAGTTTCATGTTTCTCCCCATCGCTTCTCTCGCTCCCACATTTTCAACGACTGTGTGCCTCTGGGCCAAGGAACGGTATATTTTCATGTTTTACAATGTTCTGTAAATCATACCCCTGAGCTCCAGGGATACAGCAGGATATAAATCTAAATACATAAACATTCTACCCCAAACCTCCCCTGAACTAATATTATTGCTTACATTCGCCTGATTGTCAAAGCAATCATTTTTTCTCCTCTACTGCTACCCAGATTAAGGCATCGGTATTATTTATTATATTGGATGCTGCACAGTGTAATAACGGAAGACGTTTGCTCCAGCCATTTGCAAATTCCTGTGTAGTTTTGGATGTTCTTCCTCCCCGCCCGTCTCCATAAAAGCATTCCATCAGCCAAACACCATAAGTCCCCCCCCCCCTCTCTCTCTCACACACACACACGCATGCACGCACGCACGCACAAACACACACAACTATATGAAGATGAAGGCAGGCAAAAGACAGAGATAGATTCATAAAAGCCTTGTTTACTCCCGGACTTGCAAATAAAATCCTGATCCTTGCACTGATGCATTAAAATTAATAACTGTTAAAAAAAAAAAAGAAGAAAATGCCAGCTTTGGGTGTTGTCAAAGGAGTTAGTTTGGACATTCAACAACAGGGGGGGAATAGGAAAAAATGTGCCTAGTTGCTTAGCAGTGTGTCTCCCAAAGGGGGAAATTTACTATTTATTGTTATTGCTATTATTTTTAAAACAAATTTTGACTATTTCCAATGATAAAGCCACAAACAGGGGAAGGGGGGGGGGGGGAATGGCAAGGATTTCTCCATTTTGAACGGAATCTATCACCTGTAAAATATATAAGAAAGAATATAAGAAAAGCCTTGCTGGATCAATACACCAACCCACCTACATCAGTATCCCTTTTTTTATGCAGGGGACCAACTAGATTTGTAATGAAGGTTCAACACAGCCTTCCTCTGATATTGCTACCCTAATGCTGCAGTTGAGATTGGCTGCTTCTGACTGTGGAGGTTCCCTTTAGTCACCATGGATAGTATTTCTCCTCCATAAATCTGTTGAATCCCCTTTTAAAGTCATCCGTGCCTCTGGCCATCATAACCTCTACTGGCAGTGAATTTCACAGTTTACTGCCACAGGATTATCCAATTTCACTGGGTATCAAGGACATAAGTAAGGGGGGGTTCTTGGGTTCAACCCCCCCATTACATGTCCGAAGCTCCGCCTCTCAGTTTGTGGTTTTTTTGTATTTTTAGGTTTTTTGTTTTTGGCCTGCAGGGGGTGCAGTTTTTAGGCTAGCAGCACCAAAATCTCAGGGATTTGTTGGGAGACTCTCCTGATGATACAACCCTGGTTTGGTGAGGTTTGATTCAGGGGGTCCAAAGTTATGGTCTCCCAAAGGGGTGCCCCCATCCCCCGTTGTTTCCAAAGGGAACTAATAGAAGATGGGGCTACACCTTTGAGGGTCCATAACTTTGGACCACGCTTAATAAGCTTCACTAAACCTGGGATAGTATCATCAGGAGTATCTCTAAAATACCCTGAAATGTTGGTGCTGCTAAATTAAAAATTGTCCCCCTGACAGCAGGCACCCCCAAATTTCCTCAGCTTCTCCAGTTTAAACATTGAAAGTGACGCTGTTTCAGGAGGGGGGGGTAATCCACCCCAAAACAGCATCACTTTCAATGTTGTTCTTTAACTAAGGGACCCCAGACCCTCCCTTTAAAGGTGGCTTTACAAAAGGTAATCTGGGCTCCCTAGTTTAAACACCATTGAAAAGTGATATGCTGTTCAGGGGTGGATTCCAGCATCTCAGCAGCCACACCCATGGAGGCGCAGTGGCAAAACTCAGATTTTGCACCAGGCTCCATTTTCCCTAGCTACACCTCTGCATGAAGGTGAGGGCAGAAGGGACTGCCGGCTGCCAGCTGGGAGCTCAGTCGGTTTGGGGTGGGGCGGGGACAGGGGGAGTCTGTCCCTTGCCTCAGAAAAGATGCTTTTATAAGCACTGGGAGCTGGGGGCGGGGCTTGGGAAGGTGTGACCACACCCCCAGGGCAGAGTGGGGGGCATGGCCCCGTCCCCAGAACACCCCCATTAAAAATCTATACCTACGTCACTGCTGGGTATCTCTGTATAGTGGGAGACGACCATTCAGCATATATTTCTTGATCTCTTTTATAACACAAAGGCACAGCAGAGGTTCATAAAATCATGAAGGACGAATGTGGAAATATTTACTTCCTCATTCATAATACTGAAAAGTTAAATGCCTAATAAAGGTTGTTGTTGTTGTACTGAAAAGTAAACAGAGTTACGCAATAAAGAGAAGAGGAGAAGAAACAAATTCATGATGGAAGATGTGTTTATCAAGGGCCATTATCCATGAGGTTAAAATGGAACCTCCAAGAAGTTTAGAGGCAGTGCACCTCTGAATTTTCCAACTGTTGTGGGTTGAAACAACAGGGAATGCCAACTGACTTCTTACACAGCATGCAAAGAAATCACCAGAGGCCTGGCTATTGGTTGGAAAGGGACACTAGACTGAATTTGGCTGGATCCCACACCAAAGGCAGTTTTCATTTCTTACCAGGAATACTAAATAAAAACAAGGGAAAACTTAACTCTAGAACCTGGTTTTTGATTCCTTTAGAGATTTATTTTAAAGAACCTATAAATACCATTTAGGTTAGCCAACAGAGCAGGGGTCTTAAGGCCTACTACCTCTCATTTAAAACACAAATGGATGGGAGAATCTAAATAAACCCGAGTCAAAAATAATCTCTGTTCTAAACACCAAAGCTGCAAATACTCTGAATGTTCCCAAGAGTTACTACCTGAAGAGAAAACTCTGGTCAAGTGCAGAGTGCTCCTCCATCACTGTTTTCCTATTTACTTCATGTACTTAAGCTAGCTTGCCTTTCCTCGCTAACTCAAAAAGCGTTTTATTACAGATTCTGAAACAATCTGATAGCACAGAACACTAATTAATTAACAGTGCAGCGGCACCACTTATCACATCTACCTTTAGAAGATGAATTTCTGGAGTTGGAAGGAGTAATTTGCAGACAAGTATAATTCTAGAATCCCCCGTTTCAGACACTGAAACACTCATTAACAGCCATCACTCCCACCCTGGCTTCCCCAAGCACCCAGTGCACAACCCTAGCCTACCCCAAGCCTTTTCATCATTTCTTAACAGTAGAGAATTGTTGAAGAGCTCATAGAAGGATTATAAGCAAATCACTTTATCCTGAAAACCTGGTGGTATGAAATACAACAGCCTTTACACACCAAGAGCATGTTTTTGCATTTTAGATGTTTTAATGTTGTACACTCCCTATGACTTCACAGCTCTATACTCCCATAAGAATGCAAACATCCTTTCCACAAATTTCAACAATTAAGAAATCACCACAAAACACGAAATGAAGTTCTCAAAGGAAACATACCTTTTACCAGCTTTTATTTATATAGATAACAAGCTCTTAGAACCAAATCCATTTCACAAATTGATTTTATTTCATTAGCTACATTTGATAAAACATACCTTAAAAAAACCAGACTGAATGCAACATATTGCTGAATATTATCTAGTCTCCCTCTGATGCCCATCCTACCTCCTCCCTTTGCCCCAATGAAACTTGAGATCCCATTTGTGTAGGAAACACAGGATTATTTATAACATCCTACATTATTCCCCGTTCCTTTAACTAGAGGGTCCTTGTCTCACTAGATGACACATCATAACTAATGAGGTTGTGGTATTATGCATACCAAATACAAAGCAATTATTTAGTCAGGTAGAGCTATATTGGACAAAGTTAAGTAAACAAAAAAATCACGCATGATAGGTCAGTCTGAGCTAACATTTGGGCACAATTTGGGACTTGGAAATCCAGTCAACCTTAAAATTAATAAAGTAAACTTTCAATGGCCCCATCCGATTTTATTTAGGACTCTGCTGTTTTAAAGTTGACTTGTGGTAATATCCCTCCCACCCTTGTCCAGGCCTGCCAAGTCCACCAACATCACAAACATGATGACATCACTTCTGAGGAAAAACTGGAAGTTAGTTCAACCACAACGTTTGCAAGAATTCCTAGAACTACCACCACTGCTTCCAGGTTTTCCCTGTAAGTAATGTCATCACACTTCTGACAGCACCCACCTCCCCAACATGTCCTCTCTCTTAACCATTCAGCTACAGTTTCTGAACATAAGAAGAACCCCTGCTGGATCAGCCAAGAGGTCCATCTAGTCCAGCATACTGTTTCACACAGTGCCCGAAGAGTTGCCATGGACGGTCAAACAAAACAAGTATAGTGGCCAACCTCCTCCTCTGATGTTGTCATCTAGCACTGGCATTCAGAGGTGAACTGACTCTAAATATGGAGGGTTCCCTTGTAGTCCTGCCATGGCTGAAGTAAGCAACTGATGGGGCTGGCCCTCCATGAATCCTACTTCAATCTTGAAGCTGTCATTTCATACTTTGTGGCCATTATTATGTCTTCCCCTGGTAGTGAGATTCCACAGGATTTCAAGTACTTCTGTTAAGAAGTGTGTACTTTCTTTTTCCTGCCCAGTACCTACTGCCCACCAACTTCATTAGGTGCAAGCACACACACCCAGGTTCTAGTATTATGGAGGAAAAAGCTCCCTCCCCAGCTACACTTACTCCACTCCCATGCATAATGTTGTAAAGCCTCTATCACATGTTTAGCACATAACTAATTTCCATGTTAACTTTTTTTAAGCATGGTAAACAAACCCACATCACTTCAAGAAAAAAGGCCTTCAAGTGACTGTGGAAGACACGCCACACTCACATTTACCTCCCAGGTAGCACCGCGTGAGTACCATGACTTATGGATGTGCTACCATTAAGACTGCCAGCCAATGCGACCAGCAGGTCCAACTCTCTGAGAGCACCAACCCCCATCCCAAGAATCTCAGGGTCTGACAAACTGGGGCAATCCAACTTCCCCACCCCCACTATCACCACAGGTATTCTTACACCATCTTGCCATTATTATTTTTTTGCTGTTAATCTAGCTGGGGGTAAATATTCCTGCTAGTTTGGGTCCCACACACTCACAGCCCCCCCCCCCGCCCCCCGGCAGAACAGAACAAGCGATGTTACTTCTTCCTATTTCCCACGTGGTTGCATATTGCTCGAACAAGCATGATTTCAGGCAATTTTCACTTGGAGAAAGTCATCTTTTGCTTACTGCCCACTCTGATTAAATGTCTTCCCCGGTTCTCCTTCAGATCAATCTATGGTCCCGTTCTCCTCCACACACATTTCTCCCCCGTTCAGCTTGCATAATGAATAAGCAGCTGAATGCGATTTCAGCCTAGCCTATTGCCCTATTTACATGGCTAAAAGAAACAATTTTATTGCCTGAATTATCTGCTGGCAGTCCATGACAGCTATATTTTAATACTATTGTGCCTCTAACCTTGAAACCTTATCAAGAAGAGAGTCGAAACGAAGCTTCCGTGCCCACCTCACTCTGGAGAGACCCGAAAAGCGAACCACGGCTTCTGGAGTGGAAAGCTTCCTCAGATGCATATTTATTCATTTCAATACTGAACTCCGTCCTCCTCCAAGGCCTCAGGGCTAAAGGTAACACTAAAAGCAACAATAAAAGTAAAAGCAGAAAATAAAATAACAGCTGCAACACGCAATTACTGGGAAGTGACATTTGCTCAAAATTGCCCTCACTGTGTGGACACCTCACGTTTTCCCTCTGCCCAGAGGGGAGGGTCACTAGTTTTGTGGGGGGGGGGGGGGGGGGCGGGCAATCCCTTCAGTTTACACAGTCACAGGCACATACCCCTCACTGAAATGCAAGTCAACCGAAATATAAAACCCTGTTTGGTGAAAATTTAGTCTGCATCCAAAAATTATTTTCCACTACATTACATCTTTAAACAAATCACAGCTAAATGACTTCAGGATCAAAGGAGAAGGGAGACCGTTGGTATGGTATTACTGTAGGGGCAGCAGTGACCCACAGCCTCGGGCAGAAGTCTTTCTCAGACTCTAAAATGAGGATAGCCTCTGGCAAACAAGACATCTGGCCACCGTATAGTAAAAGGGAAACAGGAAATGTATGCATGGGCAGATTCTTCTTTTCCAAACACAGTCACTTTTCACCAGCATCTTCTAACAGGCAAAGTGGCTGGATAAGACTACAACTAGAGGGATCAAGCACAGACACCACGCTCTCCCCCAAGTAAAGCATGCGCCCATGATGCTACCACCAAACTACAACCTCCCTTCCAGAACGCTACCACCTTTTAAAACACTTACCTCTTACTAGCTTTTCTTGGCCGATGGGGAAATAAATTCAAATTCCCTCCCCATCTCAAGCTATAATTCTTTGCTAAGTAAGGCTGCGGCTGTTTGGGGGCCTTTTATCTAGCTTTTCACGCGGTGTGTTTCAGTTCAGAAGCAAAGTTTTTTAACCTTCAGAATATAAGTGTCCAGTGAGTTTTTTAAAGAAGAGGAAATAAATGGTATCTCTGTCTCTTTTTCATTGCATTTTGTATTCCCCTTTTTTATGTCATGATTCATTCCTAGTGTGGCCAAGAAAGAATTAAAAGCTAGAAATGGAAACTATTTTTCTCTCCTCTTCCACTTATTATTTCCTCTTTGTTCGCTAAAAAATAGCCAGAGAGATACTTCCTCCCCATCTTCAACAGTAATAGACTTAGATGTTCCATCATCCATCTTATTTACAGACATAGGTTTTGGAGCATTTTTCGTGTGCAAATTCACTTTTTCAATTTCCCATTTCTGAGATCGGTTAGCACAGAAGAGGGAACTGAAAGGCGGTGCCTCCTTGGAAGCAAATAGATTTACTTCGAATTCTCCCAGCAATTGGCATGTCCCTTCAGATACATCTGTTCCAAATATATATTCAGATATATTTGGCTCTCTGGATGGTATCCGGGATTTTCAATATCCCAGAAAATGGGTTCCCAGAAATATTCTGCTGTAAACTGGGGATATCCAAGTCAGTGTTTTAAGGCTCACAGGATTGCTTTTTATTTTTTCTTCCTTTGCCTTGGTATCAGTTCACCATGTTGGATTGACTTTAATTCTGTCCTTTGAAATTGGTGTTGTTGGTCTTGTAACAGTGTATTTGTCAAGAAGTGTGGGTGCAGGGGGAAGGGAACTCTGGCTTGGTCATATACTGTTCTGTTCCTGTGTGAATCTACGGTTTCTGCTTCACACTTCTTGCTAACTAGCGAAGGTCACATACTTTAGTCTGAATACAGCTGTGAGACTGTATGGAGAGCGGGGGAAGGGTTTTGCTGGTTGCTTTATATTATCACAGCCTCTGGTGGAACGCCAGAGGCTCCTTGGAGCTGTTCGGGACTTATCATTGCCTGCAATAAGAAATCTTTTGTTCACAACAAATGTTTCAGTTGTCTGGTCTAAGGAAATTCTGTCAGTACTCTTTACATTACTTGGTTTGTGTTGGGATTGAGGTAGACTTCACAATCAATTTTGCCTTCAATTCTCAGGCTATTCATTGGTTCAGATTTCTGATGTTTACTTTAGTTGGACTTGCAATGGCAGTTCGGTTTAGCTTGGATGATTTTCTCATTTGACATTGGGTTTGATTTTCAGGTTTCACAGTTGTCGTCTTAGGCTTTCCACAGTTTCTTGTGCTTCCACCAGGATTTGTTGGTTCTACATTGGTTCTTTGGGCTTGCTGGTTCTGCTGCTTTGAGAAGCTTTTGGCAAGGGCATGTTTTGCTTGCTCTTCTGTATTTGGCTATTCTTTCCCCAGGTTAACACATGGAATTTCCAGCACCCCACCCCAGGAAACAAAGGAAGATACCAAAGGGGCACTTTATTCAGTCACTGGCCATAGAATTGGCCCCTCTTGGTCCAATTCACTGAAACTTTCAGGGTTACTTAAGGCGACAAGCACTAGCAGCTCCACCAAGTCATTTCCTGGTGCAATTTTCTCAGCAAACAGACCTCCAGTCCTCCAGAATGATTCCTAATATGGAATAAGGGAGCCAAATGATATCAGAATCCAGAAAAAAAAACCCAAATCCAAACACCAAACCAGTATTTGGAACCTAGATAGCCAGGAATATTTTTTGGAATCTAGGCCCCTTCCGCACATTCAGAATAATGCACTTTCAATCCATTTTCACAACTGCTTGCAAGTGGATTTTGCTATTCCGCACAGTAAAATCCAGCTGCAAAGTGCATTGAAAGTGGATTGAAAGTGCATTATCCTGCATGTCTGGAAGGGGCCCTTGATAGCCAGGAATATTTTTGGGCTTCCTGATATCTGATTCTTTTCTTTTTGAGCTTCTATGCGTATCCCCGCAATCACCCAATCAAGTCACTGTCTTCTCCATTAAGCAAGTGTAACAACAGAAAGCTATTCCCTTCCCAGAGGTCCTTCATATTTTATTAAATCTCCTCTTAAGAAAAGAGCCTGAACATCTGGTAATGAGGGGACCCAGACTTCTCCGGATAATACACAATCTCACACACCTGTGGGTATTAATGCAACTTCTACTGGAAATTATTACGACTCTTTATCCCTTCCTCAGCTCCTACTTCCAATAAAACCCAGCACTTCTATTTAATCTTAGATACTAGCAAGGCGAAGAGGCACTGTGAGACCTTGCATGGGATCAGGGTTTCATTTAAATGGTGCTGCAAATAAGGTGGGTTGCCACAATTTTCTGGAAACGACAAATGCTCTCCAGATGACAGTGATCAGACCTTTGGGAAGAAATTCTCACTCTGAGGGCAGACTCTGTAGCATTGTATCTTTCCTAATCTCCCTCCCTGCCCTAAGCACCATCCCCAAACCCAGGAATTTCCCAAGCCACAATTGGCAACCTTACATTACCCATGAAAAGTAGGAGCACAAGTTCAGCTTGTACCCTGGGTATCTGTGGCCCTTCTGGACATTGTGCCAGCACTCTGATGAAGCAGGCATAGCTGCTGTGCATGGGCTGCAGTACCACTGAAGCACCACACAAGGGTACCTGACACCAGGAACAAAGTACCTCACTGTCTTCATGCAGAGCCTGCAGAAAAAAATGCATCCCACCCCACTCTCTGGTTCTCACATGCATGGACACACCACTTAGTTTCTCTACACTTGGTGCCTGGCAGTTGAATGTGTGAACTGATTCAAGTGGGGAAATCCAGGGATACAAACCTTCACAGATAAAAAAGCACTGGAAAAATCAGGGGAGATGCAAAAGCATGACAACGGAAATTCAAAGTCATCACTTGGTGGCGTGCATTCACAAAGTCATGAATGTGTGCATAATGCCAGCCAGGTCTCAGTACTGCCATGAAAAAGAATAAAAAAGGGAGGCGAGGGTGAGAAACACTCACAAATGACAGACGTCAGCAGTGTAACCTTATGTAGAGTTAAGTCTAGTCCAGGGGGTCTGCAACCTGCTGCTCCAGAGGAATGCGTGGCGGCTCTTTCTTAGCTCCTTATACTGCAGCTCCCACGTGGCCTGGAGGTGGGAGAGCAGCGTTGGAAGGGAAAGGTGAGTGGAGGGGCTTCGAGACCAGGGGAGGCAGGACTCTGTGTGTGTGAGGGGTGCTTCTTTTCGAGTCCCTTCCACTTACCTCTCGCTTCCAGCACTGTTCCGAGAGGGCTGGAGGGGACACATCCAAGTTGCCTCCTCCGGACCCCTGGAGATTGAGAGGGTACTGTGGGCACGTTCCTCCAGAGTAGCTTCCATCCCCCCTTCTGCCATCCCCTGCAGTCTACCCATTTCCCCTGCTCTGCCTGCTCCCAAAGATCGAGGCAGAGGGAGTTTCTGCCCGGCTGCCTGCTCCACGCATCCCAGCGTCAGAGAGGGGGGTTTCCCTGCCCGGGCGCCGGGCTGCTCTCCCCATAGTGGCAGAGAGGGGCAGTGGCACGGGCGAGAGCCGCAGCCACAACTTCCCCCGTCTGCCCAATGGAGCAGGTGGGCAGAGGAGGTTTCCCTGCCCGGCACCGCTGCCTCCTGCAGCTCGAGAGGCAGCGGCACCCAGGCAAGGCCACAGACAGCCATCCCCGGCTTCCCTGCCCCACAGAGCAGGCAACTGCCTGCTCTGTCCAGGCGAAGAGGGTGGGGTTTCTGACCAGGCCGCCCATGCCTCCCACAAGCGCCAAGAGGCGGCGACGGCACCCGGGCAGAGCTACAGTGCGCCATCCCCTCTCCCCCCCATATATGGAGCAGTTGGCTGCCTGCTCCGTCGGGCAGAGGGGGTTTCCCTGTCCGGCGCCTCCGCCTCCCAGTGCTGGAAGGAAAAGTGAGTGGAGGGGACCCAAACCGACTCCAGTGCAGATCTTGTACAGGGGCCACTTGGAAAACGAGATCCCAAATGGCTCTTTGGATGGTAAAGGTTGCCGACCCCTGGTCTAGTCTGTCCACTGATTTCAATAGTATTAGATTGGGAGTAACTTTGCAAAGGTTCTGGAACTACGGTATATGTAAGGGGCAAAATTAAGAGCATTTTTATATATATATAAAAATCTTAACACACGTATTGGTCAAAAGTAAACAAATAAAAGATTGAGTAAGATTCAAGTCCAGTAACATCTTAAAGACTATGATTTCTAATGTGTAAGCTTTCAAGAATCAAAACTCTCTTTGTCAGACTGCTATCTGATGAAGGAAAAGAGCTCATGGACTCCTCAAAGAACGCAATCCCACAGAGTGGGGATTGAGCAGTGGGAGCTGATACAGAACTGCACTGATATGTTTGCGTCTCCCTCTGCCATCACAAAGGGGGCACCCCACTAGGAAGGGTCAAAGGCACTGGCGGCCAGCCACTGCTTCATCTCCCCAGTCAGGTGAAACCTACAGGAATCAGAGCTGCCTTGGAGCTACTCTGATGTCCTGTTGGATGCTAGCATGGGGTGTTCCTGGGAGGTGGAGCCAACATTAGTTGGTTTCCACCCCAGTTTTGCAGCCTGGTACACCACAACCCAGAGTTCTGAGTTACACCAACTCCATTTAGCCCTATGGAGGGCTTTCCAGCGGACAAGGGTTGAAAAGCCCTCTGGAGGGAGGCAGGACAGTGTGGCTAGCAGTGCCATCATTGGCTGCCTCGGGCTATGCGGGATTGGACTGAAAAGCTTAAATTCTGGAAATCATGTTGGTCTACTCTGTACAGTGATACTGGATTTAAACCTTGCTGTTCTACTGCAGATCAACCTGGCTACCCATGTGGAAAATAAAAGGTTGCAAAACAAAAAGTCACATAATTGGCTGTTGTAGGTATTTTCCAGGCCATATAGCCATTGTCTGGTAGGTTTAGCTCCCAATGTTTCACTAGCATCTATGGGTGGCATCTTCAGAGGCATGTCATGGTAAGATGTGTTTTTCCCCTTGACAGGCTTTCACTGACTCCTTCAATTCCTTCTTAACTATTTTGCAGCAGGCTCAGACAACCTCCTAACTATGCTGAGCAAGGTTTTCCTGCCTGTTCATTAACTGAGCTGTTTTGATGGCAGTTTATGAGGTGTTTTATCCTTTGCTCAGCTTCTTTTTGGGAACTCCAGAAAGGGTGAAGGAAGACTTCCCACCCTCTCCAGTGGTGGGATCCTAAAAATTTTTAGTAACAGGGTTCCCATGGTGGTGGGATTCCAAACTGTATAACATGAGATACCAGCGAAAATGGGGGGGCTGGGGCGAGGAAGGGGCATGATGGGGGAAGCGGCATGGCATCTCCCATGGGCAGAGGGCTGTAGCAGGGACGCAGCCAGCTGCACCTGTTGATCCCCCCATGGTGAGGAAACGAGTGCCTGCGCAGGCGCAGGGCTGCCACGCACGCCGGTGCACCTCCTGCTAGACTGCTTCAAGTTCTATGCACTACTGCTGAGAGGAGGGGCGTAACTAAGGCAAAAATCACATGGCAAAATCACCACTGAAGTAACCCCCCTCTCCAGCACACACAAATAATTAGTAACCTACTCTCGGGAACCTGTGAGACCTGCTGGATCCCACCTCTGCCGCCCTCCCCCTCCATGGCAAATACCCCTTTTCATGGCACTACAGAACTGAGGCAAGTTCAACAAGTGAAATTTAATGAACAAACTACATGAGAGATCAGGGAGGATATTTCAAAGTGGGGATGGAAATCAGGGCAGCCATTAACTATATACAAATATCAGTCTTGGTATAGCGAACCGCATCGAGTTCTTAATCAAGCTTTATAAAGTTTCCTTCAATTACTTAGATGTTATGAGGGTTCTTTACTTTAAAAGAGTGTTACTTTAGTTAGTGGATTCACGATGACTTGGGGTTCTAACAAGCTGGTACACTCTTCATACAGCACACATACAGCCTTGACACTGCTTTTTTTAGCTATGCACTTCACTCTAGAGAGATAACATACCCTTTAAAGGTAACTGTAGCAGAACACTAATACTCCGGACTCGGAATCTACCTGTGTGAATAATTCCCATTCTAACTGGATTAGGAATTCTTATTTTACACCCAGAAGATGGATTCCCTTTCCTTTTATTTATGGTTACCTGTGAAAAATCTCACTACTATTCCACCTTCCGCCTTGACCAATAAATAAAACTCCCAGTTCTTCTTGTCTGTGTATTGTCTGCTCGTCAGCACATGCTGACACTCCTTGAATATATTTCAAGTCAGATACACTCCCTGACTGAAATCCCCTCAGAATAGATGTTTAGCACACACAGTTAACGGACTTGATGTTAACTTGCAGGAATCCAAATAAAAAAAGCTCACAAAACCTTTTCTCTCTCTTAGTCATCTGGCTGCACCAACAATTTCAATCAGAGAGAGCAGGTCAACTTACACATCATAGGGCATTTTTCCTTGTTCCTAAGTGATGCCCCTCCCCACTCTGTTGCAATAGGTACCTTGTTCTACTGGACTGACTTGCACTTTTAATTCTCTATTTTTACTGTGCAGAGTCCATCACACGTGCCTCTAAAGATGCCAGCCACGGATGAGAGTGTGAAACATTAGGAGCTGAAACTACCATGACCATAACTCTACAGCCTGGAAAACCCACAACAGCCAGTTGATTCCAGCCGTGAAAGCCTTCTAACAATACAAAGCACATATAGCATATCTACCAGGAAAATCTTAAGGTTAAGTGTAATATACCTGTGAGGACTGTAGACCTGGTTGGAAATCAGTCTGATATTGATGCTGAACCCCTGATGACCTGGATGATAGCCAGGCTACCCTGACCTCACCAGAATCTCAGAAGCTAAGCAGTGGGTCAACCCTGGCAAGAATTCAGATGGGAGACCTCCAAAGAGATCCCAGGGTCATGATGTGAAGGCAGGCAATGGCAAAATTACCTCAGAATGGTTTCTTGCCTTGAAAACTGCATCAGAGGGTCTCTGTAAAATCAGATGGGACTTGACGGGCAAAAAAATCTCAGTGACAGACAGCCTCTTTGTTCTGCTCTTCAGGAATCCCTGGTAAACTATCTCTAGCGAATTTCACTTATGCTCATAACCCTATAGGGGATCACCATAAGTTGGCTGTGTCCCTGATAGCAATATAAATAAAAACAACCCAGCCTCCCAAAAAACATTTTTTCTAAAGCCCATCTCCTAACAAATGCTAGGTACCCAAAAATGATTCTGAAATGTCTTTTAGTGCAAAGAATAAACCCATCCTCAACAATGGGCATGGAAATCCCACTGAGCATAATATTTCTCCTTCCTTCAGTCTGATTCTCATGAACTTTACTGTTCCCGGATATATCTATCCAATATATAGATCCACATCACTTTTGGCTCATATTCAAGAAAAACACTTGGTATGTGTAGCCCCATACACTGGCTTTTCACACCTGGGAATTTGCTGAATTAGGACTTGCTCATAATTACAATACATTTATTGCTTAACATTTGTTGCCTCTGGTTACTGGGAATAAGCACCCCAATGATTGTGGACACTTTATTGTTGGAGGGCCTTCTCAACTGGAATAAACTAGCTGCTGAGGATTTTCCAGGCTCAGTGTGTGTGCGTGGTCTGAGTTGTTTTTGCTCTAATACCGTTTTGTCCATAGCCATAGAATTGGACCTGCAAATGTTAGGAGCAAAAGCTAACTCAGACCTCAGCCACACAGGTCAGAAAAAAACTCCACCACAGCCTTGGGATTGTGGTGCCCTTTACAAGAGAGATGAAAGAAATGTTGTTGGGGCATCTTGTCAGGAAGTCACGAACCCTTGCTGCCCCTGAGAAGTTGCTGCAAAATCTGTTGGTATGATGTAGTAGTTAAAAAGTTAGACTAAGACCTGGGACTACTCAAATTTGAATCCCTCCAATCAACCCTTACAAAGGGAGATCTTGGGCTTCTCATAACCTTTCCAGTCTAACTCTAGGGATTCCCAAAATGGTGGGTGGTACCAATCCCCCAGGGTGGAAACACATTAAAGAGGCAGTGAGGAATTTTGGGGTGGTGGGGAAAGGTGCAGTGATCTCCTGGGTCAGCTGGCAAGAAAAAAGGTATTGTCTCTTTCCATCCTGATGAATTTTAAGGATGAAAAGCAGCAGCTCCTCACTGTGAAGTTCAGGGATGGGAGGGGAAACAAAGGCAAAGATCTCTCCATCACTGATGCTCTCTTGTTGATCTCAGCCAAGGAGAGGCTAAGCCTGTATGGACATTGGAGAGGGGCAACAATCACAGTGTAAAAACCCCTTTTTATCTCTGATTTTTTTCTGGAAATCCAGACCCCAAAAAAGGTTTCTAGGAAAACATGGGGAAACCACAGAAAAAAGTACAAATAGAGCATTGACATGGGAGCAAGGATACTCTGAAGAACCCCCACATATGCTCTTAATATCCAACTCCTATCTTGAACCCTAGAGAAGGGCATCAGAAAGCGTCAAGGGGAGGAGGGATTTTGAGGAGGAGAAAAAAGTGGAACCGTGATGATGACATTTTCCTAAGCTGGTTTCAGGAAACTCCTTAAACTTTTCTCAAAATTGAGTCCAATGTTTTGCCCAGAACAAAATTTCAGATCCAGCCGGTAGATTTTCGGCAAAATTCAGCTTACATAAAGAGCAGGATTTTCAGCCCTTGTCCTCTCTTTAGGCATCTCGGCTAATCTTGTCTAAGCTTTGCTTTAGTTTCCCCCCTAAATTTTTTCAGATATCCTGCAGGCTATGCAATCTCCTAATGCCCTCCTCAAATGCCTACTTCAGAAAAAATCCTAAAAAAAACAAAACTTGGGTCTTTGATGATTTAGAACCTATTGTAAATGTGGAGCACGGGGAACAGCTGCAGAGGAAATTTGATCAAGCATCATGTTCCTAGAATTCTACCACAATTAAACATGGATTTAGAACATGCTTTCACATCAATGTGCCAGTCAGGATACAAACAACAACAATCATAATAATAAAGTATGAGAGAGACTTGTAATCTGAAAATGATTATGTCCTAAACACTGGGATTGCCAGTATTGATCTACACTATACTATGCTTGGTTCTAAGGCAAGGGCTTGTGTTGCTGGTCAAAGAAATACTCAGGAAACTTCCAACTTTTTTAAGAAGCCAGGGAAGTTTGCCTTCTCATTGAACCTTCCCTAGCTACTGCCTGGGCTAAGAAGAACAAAACATCCTGCCAAGAAAGACGTGGTTGGGAACATTCATCAAACTGAGTGAAAAATATAATTTGCTTACATGTGGATTCGCTTTTCTCTCTCCTACACATACACTGAATGGGAATGGTGCTCAGACAAGAAGGAGAAAAACATTCATGCGGGGGGGAGGAGGATTGGTGCAAGACATTTGGGTGCTCACAGTGAAAATCAAGCAGCCTGATGGGCCCAGCCTTGTTTATTTATTTAGTGTTATGTAATCGCAGAGTGGGTTCTAATCCTGGTGAACCAGGTTTGATTCCCCCCACTCCTCCACAAAAAGCCTGCTTGGTTGACCTTGGCCTAGTCACAGTTCTCTCACAACTCCTCATCTCAGCCCCCCCCGTTCAGAGTGACTGTTGTAGGGAGAGGAAGGGAAGACATTCCATAAGCTACCTTGTGGTTCCTTAAAGGGAGAGGAAAAGTAGAGTTAAAAAAACACACCTGCCTCTTCTTCTAAAGTTTGATTCTTGGATGCTAACTGGGGTCAGCTACATGTTTAGTGATACTTCTGGATGGGACACCACCAAGGAAGCATTTCATGTCATGGAAGGCAATGGCAAATCATCTCTGCACTCATCACTTGTTTTGAAACCCTGTAGTCCTGCGGGGTCACCTATGAGTTGTGAATGTGGATTTGACAGCACATTATTATTAGTACTGTGGCATCTTCTCCCTCTAATTAATACATGTAGCAGCCATGGCCATTGGCTGGGAAAGTCTCCTATGTGGGACTATGGAGTTTCTCACTTAAGCCCTCCTTCCATGTCCCCCCCCCCCCAATATCCCTTTGCCCAGTCAATCCAAGATGCAAGGATAGGACTATGGTTCTCTGGAGGCACTTGTGCAATCGAGGTGGGAATCAGTGCTGCCCTGGGCTTCCTAATCCAATCGGGTACACACCAATGGGTACATCCTTCAATCCAGTAACATCCAAGCAGTCAACAGGATGCTTTCATTTTTTCGAGGCACAATTTGGTCTCTCACGTGACAGGGAGCACATTAGGAATAAGTGGAATCCAGCAAACTGCATCCATAGACCACTCTGAACACTGGTGTGTCACTCTCAAAATAGTTGTGGCATGTCACCTTTGACACATGTGTCACAGGTTCACAGTCACTGGGTTAGAATCACCATTTTGCATGCTGATAAGTGGCATAGATCTCTCCAGAAGTGGAATCTTTTGCTATCTCCAAACTGGATTATTGCATACACTACTTGACTGGAAGTGGGTTATGATCATGTATTCTTAGTGGTGTGCAGGTGACCACACACACTTAGTGGTGTGCAGGTAGAGCGCAATCTACACAACTGACATCTCAACGCCATGTGATGCCACACTGCGCTTAGAGCAGTGTGTGTGTGGGAGCCACAGGAGAAAGCAGAAGGCTGGCTTCTTCCTGGGCAGTCACAGGCTCATGTAATCAAGGCTCCAGAAATGCTGAGCTCTATAGTTCAAGGAAGCTTTACGCTACCAGGCAAAAAGGCCACATAGAATTCTCTACAACGGGGCCTGGCCCATCGTACTGTTGTAATGATTATGGCGTTTTTCTCTCAGAGGCTGGGAGATTGATGACATAACGCATGGTCATAAAACAATCTACATCAAAATGGGAGGCAAAGAAGTCCAAGAAGAAATTCTATTATGCTGCTCTGCAAAACAAAGCTAAAAGTGTTTATTAACTGTGCCATAAACACAAGCCCGAGGGTTCAGCATCTCATTCCAGGGATTATTCACGGGGTCTGAGGTACCAGGAGTGATCAGATGCAAAGGTCTGCATTGGAAGGAAGTGGATATGCAAGACGCCAGGGCTTGAATCAGGAGCTTCTCCTGGAGTGAAGCTGGAGATCAAACCTCCTACTGAGCTGCCTATCTGTGAGGAACTACTAGGAATTCTCTGGCCTCAAACCCCACTACACAGACTGGGAAGGGATACAGGGAATATGCAAAATACACTCCTGTGACTGGCCATCCATTTGAAGCTCTTAGATTGTGCCATGACTCAGTATAAATATAAGGAGTCTAGTTGTCTGCCTTCCCTCGGGTCAACAGAGCCCTAACTTCTTGGCTCCAGTGTTTGAATCCTTCGCTCCATTCCACAACTCCTAGGCTTGGAAAGCACCTTGACAAAATTTAAGCAGGACAGGTCCCCTCTGAAACGCATCAGTATGCAGGAATGAGAAAAACCAGAACTTTCTACACTTCAGCTCTCCATCTGCCTCGGTCCACTTTGCTCATGTGTGCACCTGGGGGAAAAGGCGAAATGTCCTGACATCACTCCCTACATTATCCTGGACATGATGTCATTGCATAGCATTCACCTCAAACTCTCATAAGGTTTTGGGATAAATTCTGTAACCATCACCAGTGACATGTTGTCATTTCCAAGATCACTCTAGAAGTAACATCAACTCTCATCACTCAGCAAGGCTCCCCCACTCCAGGTAAGTCTGGCACTGGTTAACAAAAAAGCAGAGGGCATGTTTAAAGGTAATATTCTGCAAAGCTTGGGTGTAAAAGTTTAAGTTTTCATATGTTTCTAATCTGCCTCTGGCTTGCTCTAAATTCCAGCAATAAAAAGGGATGGGGGAAAGAAATAAGCAGTGAGAGAGCTCAATGTTCCACTTACATGCCTAAAAAATAAGCAACAACGCCAATCAGTCTCAGATGTTAAAAAATAATAATCAGATCTAGGTTCCAGAAAGATCCTGCAACAGAATTCCTGGTTCCCAAGGTTCAACAACAATGCCCAAAGTTCAAAACATTTTTCAAAGAGTGTTCTGCAGATTTTTTTAGATTACCACATCCAGTACTAAGGCCATGCTGAAGTGACACAGAACACACAAAATGAGGGAACAGTTATCTACTACTTGAAATAATTATGGGAAAATAACATTTTCACGTATGCCAATAATGCGATTGTTGCAGATCTTAAAAACAAGACAATAGGAGAATGATCCTATCCCTTCTCTGAAGCAGGGGAAAGGTATTAGGAGAAATTTTTTAATGAGACACATCAAGTGCAATTTTGATGGAAAAGAGAGAATTATCTTCCTGTGAGTGTCCCTCCACAATCCCTCCTTGGAAGGGACTGGGTGGAAACATGTTGGCCAGTCCTTAATTTCAAAAAAATCCCACTTTACTGCAGACCCAATCCAATGAACATTATGCAAAGATGTTCCCAAATGAGAACCACGCCCATTTAAAGTGCTTGGAAGGAGATTAATGGAAAACCATTCCACCAATAATGAACAAAATGAAAAGCCTTTGCAAACCCAAGTGGAATTCTACTGGAAAGCAGTACGTATAGAATAATTCATCACACAAATATATGACTTCTTCCCACCTTGCCACAGCCCAAAATGACCCTGCAGAGAAGCATTTAGGGGGTGATTTTGTGTTACCGCTGGGGGGGTCTGGGAAGGAAATTGTCTCTGTATTGCCAATTACATATGGGAAATCTTCTCTGTGCAGTAGGCTCATAGTGGGTTCTCCTCATGTATTCTCTGTTTACACGCGAGGAGGCAGCCCAGAGCCTGCAGTTTGTCTCTGCCAACCTCTGGTTCCAAATTCTCTCCATTTAGATAGGCAAATCCATTACCTGGGAAACAAGGGGGGAGAGGCAGAGAAGGGATGGTGGTGGTGAATCTCTAGCCTTGAATTGAAAGGACAAGCTAGATCCCTAGAATTGGGAGAATGGAGAAATGGCACTCTTTCCCTTTTCAAGGAATGAATGAAAACTGAAAAAGAGCAGTCTGAGCCAGGGAGGTACTACAGGGCTGCAGAGGGTCTCAACACTAGAGTGAGCCAAAACCAACTTAGGAATACGTTTCAGCACACACTGGGGAGGGGGGCTGAGAAAGCGTCTCATTTCTCAAACAGCACTCACTGTTGGGCCAAAGCCTTAGCTGCAGAGATTGCCAGAATTTATTTTAATGGGTCCTTTGTTGTCCTACCTCTTCCAGGGCACTGCACACCTGCCTTTATTGGTACACCCACCACCACCAAACCAATGCTCCTTCCAGAACAGAAGTTCACCAGTTGAAAGAGAGAAGCTTGCACTATTCCTTGCAAAAGCCCTCCCTGTTGTTAGTATACTGAGAGTTCATCTCTCTCCAATGTTAGCACTTAGAGAAAGAGAAAGGAGAAAGAAGAGTTTGGATTTATATCCCCCCCCTTTCTCTCCTGCAGGAGACTCAAAGGGGCTTACAATCTCCTTACCTTTCCCCCCCTCACAAGAAACACCCTGTGAGGGTGGGTGGGAACTGGGAGAGCTCCGAGAAGCTGTGACTAGCCCAAGGTCACCCAGCTAGCATGTAGTAGGAGTGTACAGGCTAATCTGAATTCCCCAGATAATGCCTCCACAGCTCAGACAGCAGAGCTGGGAATCAAAGCCAGGTTCCTCCAGATTAGATACACGAGCTCTTAACATCCTACACCATGGCAGCATAGAAGGGGGCAGGTGAGAAAGGCACATGAAAGTGACTGCCCATGGGCAGAGGGAAGGTCTTTGGGGCAAAGAGGCGGTACTCTGCCTAACAAATCTCCCTGCTCTAGTGTGAAAGCAAAATTAAAATCATGCTAAAAGTGATCTTGCTTGCACTTGAGAGAGATGGTGAAAGCGGGGTTTGAAAAGAGACTACATTCATACAAGAAATCTTGCTTTCGACGGACATTCACCTCCACCATGCAGCAAACATGTTGTGGTGTCGGCATGTGTATGGGAGAGGCCTTCTGTGTTACAGAGGCTTTTTTCAATGGGGGGGGATCCAACTTTGCTTCACAGCAAGATCATGGTGTTCCAATAACAGTTGTCTTTGTTGGGTATTTTACTCAGATTACTGGTTCTAAGATCATCTATGCAACCATAGGAACTAAATACTTTCTCCTACTTGAAGAGACAAACAGTAGAGGATTCTGTCTATTACATTTTTTATCCTATCATTTCTGCACAGTGCAGTGTTGGTTTACACTGTTTTCCCTGCTCATTTTATTATGTGATTCTTTGAGAAATGTGGGCTGCAAGTGTGTATTTATCCCAAAAATCCTAATGAGTTTTAATTTCAAGAGGAGAACTGAACCTACTTAGAGTGCTTCCCAATCCTTGCTGATACTCTAACAACTAGACAGATCACATTAAGTAAATAAATGAATATCTGGCAAAAATGGGGAGGATACTGGGGGTGGGAGTGGGGGTGAGTCAGGTACAACTACAGTCTATTGAAACAAATGCAAAAAGTGCCAAAAAATAAAAAATTAGAGTCAGAGATCCAGTTCAGTGGTAGCACATAAAGCAGGGGTCTCCAACAAGGTGTCTATGGGCACCTACCAGCACCTCTCCTGGCACCCAAGTGTTTTTTAGAAAGTGGGCGGAAGGACCTGGTGGGGTTTTTCTCAACAAAGGCTTCCCATTGGCCTTTGGAGATCCTAGTTGCTGGACACATTTTTTAAAAGTTGCTTTGGCAGCAGCTGCCACCTCAACACTAGAGTTTTTATGGCATTACTGAAGGTAAGCTGTGCATATGTCTAAAACAAAAAATCCCAAAAAGTAAAAACCCCAAAAGATTTTTTAAACAATATGTGTGTGCATTTCAAAAGGCATCCTATTATACAGAGCTGCCGTCCGAAATGTCGAAGGGAGTTACCTTATTAGAGTTATGCATACCTCATTCCTTGACATTTTGTGAGTGCGGCTCGACCAACCTTCAGCAGCTGCCATTTGTAATAGTTGCACCTACTGTTCTGCGTCACCATTCCAAAGGTGCCTGCAATCTCAAAAGGGTTGAGAATCCCCATTATAAAGGCTGTTGAAAATGCCTGGATAGGATGCTAGGGATTGCAAGTCTCCAAAATGGCCAGTTCTCATCCCTGATGCAAAAGACTGCACCCAGCATCACGCATGCATTTGGACACATCGGATCCCCGACAGCATACGCAGTGATAGCAGAAACTTGCTATGACAAAATATACACACTGGTTGTGGTGGGATTTCCGGGCTGTGTGGTGTGGTCTGGTGGATCTTGTTCCTAATGTTTCATCTGCATCTGTGGCTGGCATCTTCAGAGGTGCATCACAGAGAAGGGGAGTCTGTTACACACTGTGTCCCACACCAGAACCAGTTGAATCTGCCATTGAAAGCCTTCGACAATACATAAAATATACATATATGCCTCAGGAGCTTGTTTGCAGTATCTACAGCTTAATTGCACCTATAGGATTTGAGAGGCACATGGAGTCTGGGAGGAAGGGCAACTACCTCCTACCATCTACTGCCAGCTTGAATTTTTTAACATGCAGACCTCATAGCAGAATACCTAACACTACACACATGTACCATTCACTCCCCCAGCCAAAGGAAAAAGCAAGAATTTTGCAGCTGCACAAAAGCTTTGCTAGCTTAACTTGCCTCAAAATGTTTGCATGGAATTGAAAGATCACAAAACCTGTCACATAAAAAGGGCCAAAAGTTGGAATCACATTTTTTGTTTTGCTTCAAATGACATTTTAGATTGCTCTGAACAATAGCGTGGCCAACCTCGATCCAAGAGGGTTCAGGGAGAAGAACATTTAAGAATATGACCCCTTCAGGGAAGGGCGGTCTATAAATTTAATAAAATAAAATAAATAAATATCCAAACAAGGGATTACCAAAAGTTTCCAGTGCAGATCCCACATCCAGAAAAGTGAACGCCTTCTGCAGAGTTCCCTGCTGGATCATGATCAGGACCGATGTTTTTATTCACCTTGGCCTTTGATAATAACCTCATCTCTGCACCCACAGGAGCTAATACTTGCCCCCTTTTTGAAAGACAACAGCCAAGCTCCATCACGTGTATCTTGCCATCCTCCTTGCACACAGCTGAGACCTGCTTCAAGTCTGCAAAGGAGGGCCAGATTGATTCATGCAGTAGAGGTTCATCAGTGAGTGCTAGCCATGGTGAGTAAAGGAAACGTAGGCCATTTTTGCTTAGCAAGTGCACGGGTGTGAGCATGGGAAATATACCTGTGCAGTCAAGAATTCCACACAACTCTTGAAGCTGTAGCAGGTCTGCTCCAGTGTGGCCCCGGAGTAGCCCCGCGATATTGCCTTTGCTGTGTGAATTTTTTAAATCGCAAGCAAGGAGGTACTTTTTAAATACCCGTGTGACCCTGCTGCCATGCAAAAACCACCGGAGCAGAATCATTGTATTTTCCCCACCTCACCGTTCTGGCCCGCCCAACGCTTTCCGCGCCGATAGTGAGCCGGAAATGCAAATGCCAAAGATGGGAGGGGTGCTTTGATCACGTTAAGCAGAGGCTGGTGTCCAGCCCAAAGAGGAGGGAGGGGGCCGAGGAGCGGTAGCAGCCATTACTGCCATGGGAAGGGAGAAAAGTCTGAGGTTTGAGAAACGAACGAGAATATTAAGCCTCCCTGTTGGCACTGCAGGAATGTGGCAAGGGAAAGTCTGCAAGAGCAGCTGCTGCCACACCTGCTCATACATTTTCCTCCTGTCCTGCCTGGGAAAGGCAGACTTCGTTGCTCTTCGTTGGTTGCTCTTCGTTCTGACATGAAAATATGGGAGGGGGAGGGAGTGGTGACATGTAAGGGATGGGAGGGCCCCCGGCATCTGGACATGACCCCATGCACCCTCGTGGAGGGAAGGGGAGGTGCACTGGGGGAGAACAACACCATTTGTGTGACACAACCAGCAGCCAATCATAATACGGGAAATGGAGGTTGTCCGCGCATGTGCAGAAGAGATCACGGGGCAATGAAAAAAGCTCCAGAAACAACTGGAGCATTGAAGGGGCAGAACTGGGGATCTGTGTGGATGCACAAACTGGGGCAGGTCCACCTAGGGTCCCAGGTCCACCCAGGTGCAATTTTGCCATGCAAAAATGGCAGTAGTAACCTACCCATTCAGAACACCAATTCTAGAAGTACTGTGGCCTCTATGCTTTGTTGGTCTTCCAGGGTAACTGGTTGCCTGCTGAATGTCTTTTTTGTTCCTAGACTGATCATCAGTAATTGAAGTTTGTATCATAAGGATATGATCTTGAGAATACGCTTTTTAAATGAATTGCTACGCAAATCCTGCATAGCACAACATTTAAAGCGAATGTGGGGTGGGGGACGCATTCTCCAGAGGGGATTTTTTTTGTGTGGAAGACAAAGGAGATTCTCTAGGGCTGGTGATTTGGGGGGGCAGGGAGGCTGCCTCTCTGAAATTCCTTTTTAGATTTTCATAAGAGTTTGCCTGAAGCTAAGTTAAAAGCAAGCTGACAAGTCATGGGAAGCCAAAGAGTTTTGTGTTTTGCAAAACTTTGTAACAAGTTGTCGACCACACATCTTTTTGTTTTTTTCCCCTCTCTCTTTTTCTCTTTTCTTAAGAGTGGTGGTGAAGAGGGGTGATTCCCCACTCCTCCTCAGGAAGCCTGCTGGGTGACCTCTGACCTCTCTCAGTCCCACCTACCTCACAAAATATATGTTGTGGGGAAGGGAAGGAGTTTATGAGTTGTTTTGAGACTCCTTGCAATTGAGAAAAGTGGGGTATAAATTCAAAGTCCTCCTCCTCCTCCTCTACTTCCTCTTCCTTGTCTTCTGTAGTGTATCATTTCCCAAAAGCCCACAGAAAAAGGATACAGGCACTACGTAAATGCATCAAATAAAGTGGGTTTCTTTGTCAAAATGTATATACCCTGTTTCCCCTAATATAAGACATCCCCGAAAAATAAGACATAGTAGAGGTTTTGCTGAAGTGCGAAATATAAGGCATCCCCCGAAAGTAAGACGTAGCAAAGTTTTTGTTTGGAAGCATGCCCGATGAACAGAACACAGAAAAATAAGACATCCCCTGAAAATAAGACATAGCGCATCTTTGGGAGCAAAAATTAATATAAGACACTGTCTTATATTCAGGGAAACACGGTATTTCCATCTTCCCAAAGTACATAAACATTTTTCTAGGGAATTTCAAATGTGATTTAGGGGTGGAATAATAATAATAATAATAATTTGGATTTGTATCCCACCTTTCTCTCGTGTAGGGAGACTGAAGGTGGCTTACAAGCTCCTTTCCCTTCCTCTCCCCACAACAGACACCTTGTGAGGTAGGTGGGGCTGAGAGAGTTCCGAAGAACTGTGACTAACCCAAGGTCACCCAGCAGGAATGTAGGAGTGCGGAAACACATCGGTTAAGAGTCCGCCACTCAGGTGAAGGAGTGAGGAATCAAATCCTGTTCTGCAGATTAGAATCCACCTGCTTTTATCCACTACACCATGCTGGAAGGGGTAGGGGATCCAGGATGTCTGAGCAAAAGCAATCTGTGCACATCAACAGGGCATCAGAAAAATACAAATATCACACAGGACTGTTTGTTGCAACAGAAAAGAAATGCAGGGAAGAAAGGGGGGGAGCAAGGATATTTTATGAGCATTGCCATGGAAACAGAACATGCACTTTCACGTGAAGAACTTTGCGAAGGAATTATGTGCACTGACAGCACAGAACAATGCAGCTGAGTTTGAACCTGAAATGAAACAGAGCTGATTGACACTTCTTTATCCTTTCTTTAGCTCTGAAAGTTCTTCTCAGGGCTCCTCTGAAGAGGGTGCACATGGCACATCCCACAGCAGGAACAAGCAGTGCTCAGTGAACATATCCCCCTCTCTCCCGGATTTTGCAGCCATCCCCGCCCCCCTGCCCCTGCCCCTCCCCCCAAACCAACTGGCACCAGGCTGAGGAAAGACTAAAGGAAATACTTCTTCACATACTACCGGCCCGGCCTTTGGATCGGGCACCACCATTTTTATACTGTATGCTGCTACGTTTTTATATATCTTATAGATCTGATTATGAATTTTAACATATTATGTACTGCTGTATTTGCATTATTGTATTTACATTTACTGTACAACACCCAGAGCCCTTCGGGGGCGGGCAGTTTCCAAATCAAACGAATAAATAAATACCGAGCTACACTTTGGAACTCCAGGCCACAAGATGTAGTGAATTTTCTCTGTATCTCTGCTCCTTCTGCTTCTCATGCACTGCAGTAGAGAGCAGAAAAAAAAATCAGTGTGCTTCTGGAAGGCAAAACACTGCCGTCCCACATCTGATTCAATGCCATCGTGGGAGGCATGAAGGCTCCATAACGTGCAGGCTGGAGTTCCTTAAGGTATATACTGTAGCCAGGGAGTTTGAATCTCAGATTCAGCTACCTGGCCGTTGGGCTTGACACAGTTCTAATAAAGCTCTTGGACCCTTCTTGAGTTTTATTATTGACTGGAGTACCAGACCCTTACACAGCTAGAGCAAACATCATTCCAGTCTGCAGACATGTGTGAGAAAGATTCTGCATACACAACCCCACTTACATTTGGCATTAGATAACTCATAGGAAAAAGGCAGCACCTCCCCACCCCCACCCCCACAAAATCCATTAATGTTTCACCTAACATGCACTGTGGTCTCAGAACAGTCATGTGCTCACTACTGGTTTAGAGATGAAAAAAAATGTTCGCTGTTTAATTTTTTTTTTTACATCTATTTATTTGTGAAGACTTTTTGTTCTCCGATTTTTACCTTCCACTTCGTAGATTTTGTTGCGATGTCCACACAAACTAAGTTGTAAGCTTAGAATAAAGCTACAAATCATTAACAATATGTGTGTTTTTTTCTGCATACGCATATACACACAATGTATAATGCCAATTTACTGATGCAAACATGTGGAAAATAGTATATATACTGTGGAGAAAAATCAATGTAAGGAAAAAGAAATGGGCATGAAAATATATGGACCATGCAATGAACACAGTGAAATGGAAACAGCAATTTTTTTATGTTGAAACAGAGATAGGATTGCCAGCTCTGGGCAGGAAATATTGGAAATTCTGGGGGTGGAGCCTGAGGAGGGCGGGGCTTCAGAGAAGAAGAAGGAGAAGAAGAAGAGCTGGATTTCTATCCCCTTTGCTGTAAGAAGACTCAAAGGGGCTTACAATCTCCTTTCCCTTCACCCCTCACCACAACAAACACGCTGTGAGGTGAGTGGGGCTCAGAGAGCTTTGAAGAACTGTGACTAGCTTAAGGTCACTTAACTGGCTTATGTGTTGGAGTGCACAGGCCAATCTAGTTCCTAGATAAAAACCTCCATAGGTCAAGTGGCAGAGTGGGGAATCAAACCCAGTTCTCCCAGATTAGAAATTACCTGCTCTTAACCACTACACCACCATGATTGTATAATGCCACAGAATCCCACCTTTCAAAATGGTCATTTTCTCAAGGGGAGTGGATCTTTGCCTCTGTGGCGATCAATTCTAGCAGCAGGAGAGCTCCACCCCCCACCCCACCTTGTAGAAGTTAACAACCCTAATCAGAGAGAACGAGCCACTTGAGACAGTCTCTATTGGTTTTAATACAATCCCATACATTTCATCCCTTGAAGGACAAGGTTGCAAATTCCAGGTAGGGAACATCCCGGAGGTTTGCAAGTACAGTCTGAGCTGGGAGAAGTTTGGGGAAGGAACTCAGTGAGGTGTGATGTCATTGAGTCCACCCTCCCAAGCAGCCATTTTCTCCAGGGGAAGGGATCTATTTTATCCTGAAGATCTCCAGAGGGTCCTCCTGGAGGCCAGCACCTCTATCTAGGAACTACTGCCTGCTTAAAAGACAGAGTATGTGTTATGCTCACCCTTCCTTTTTATTCTAGTTCATTCCTGGTTCAAATGCAAAGAAAAAACCCAACTTATACAAAAGCAGAAGGCAAAGAATCTTGCAGGTATCATCAGATGCAGGGAACTTGTGTTTCTGCAAATTTAGCATCTAGTTTGCTGTAGACGTCTTATTCTGTGTGGCCAACCACAGGTGTGAAGTGCACTGCACCACAGCAAGAGGTATGTGAAGCCCCCTTGTGAGGGGGGAGGGGAGGTTTCCGCAGCTGGTCTTATGGAAACACTTTCGGTATCCCTCAAGCCTCCTCAGGTGTGCATCCCTGAGCCAGACTCACCAAACCATACTTCCAATTTTGGCTTGAAATTACGATTTCAGTGGCAAATCTAATTATAATGTAAGAACATGTTTGTTATTCAACATGTCACTGTGTTGGGACAAGATGCAAGAGTGGCAGTAAGGTTTGCCTGAGAGTCATCTGGAGCTAGAAACACCTCTCTCTGTGCATCTGCCAGCTGCATGAAGCATCACACTGAAACCCACATTGGGCAGAATTGCTCCGAGGTAAAGGGCAGACATTGAAACACATGGTCCTTCTCTCCCTTCTATGAAGCAGTGAGCTGTGACATAAGCGAGGCTGTATTCAGATATCGCATGACAAACCTCTGTCTGTGATGGAGACAAATGCCATCCTTTCTCATGCCTGAGAGCTTCCCTTTTCATGCACAGAGCGTGACCCCAGAAAGCTTCCTGATGCGGGGAGGGGCGTGAACTAAGGTCCAGTTTGCACTGACGGTTGCCCGTTGTGTGAAAACAACTACACTAACTGTTCCAGTTCAGTTCAAGGAGTCGGGTAAAAGCCAACCTTCATGGTACCTGGGACCAGTGGTGGGATTCCAGCCGGTTTGCACCTACTTTCAGCAGAACAGTTGTTAAAATGATGCTTGTATGCAACCAGTTTGTTAAAGTATTTTAATCCCACCACTGGAACCCGGTTGTTAAAATATTTGAATCCCAAAACTTGTCTGGGCCCCTTCCTCCCTCATGTTCCCATTATTGCCCAACTACTTATGGTTTTTTCAGCCGTCCACACACAGAGTTGTCTGTGTTTTCATACCCAGGGGTGACATACTTCACACTGACCAGACCTCAGTATTTTTTTCCAGCATTTGCTCTAAAGAAAGCTGTGGAATGGAGCTCCCTAAAGAGGGCGAGGGGAAAGCTTATTGGAAGTCTTTAAAAGTGCTGGCAAGACCTTTTTTTTTTTTTGCTTTGGGAGTTTTGATTTTGATGAGCTTCACTATGACCGTTGAGCTTCTTGAGCAGAGGCGAGGCTACCAGGGGAAAGGGGGGGTGCGCCATGCCCCAGGCGCACATGGTTTTGGGTCACATGGGGGCGCAAAAATCTCCTGACCCCTCCCCCTTCCCCACCCTCCCGTGGCCCTCCCACTCCCCGTGGCCCTCCCGCGGCCCCGCCTTGTGGCGCCATACCCTTCCCACACTTACCTTAGTTTTTTTCCTTTTCCTAGAACTTTTTTCAGGCTGAAAAAAAGGCCTGTTCACAGTACACAGGCTAAAAGCAGCCTGAGGAACTACAGTTCCCAGGAGACAGGGCTCACAAGGTCTCCCTCGGAAGTATAGTTCCTATCCAGGCCATTACAGAAACCCTGAACTGTGAATAGGCCTTCCCTCAGTCTGAAAAAAGTTCTAGTGGGAAGAAAAAAAATTAAGGTAGGAGTGTGGGAAAAGCGTCGAAGGGGGGCATGGGGGTGGAAAATATAGACTTTATAATGCACTCTGTTCTGTTCTTGAGGGCGAGAGTGAGGAGGGAGGCATTTGGGATCGTTATTTTATTTGGTTTTAACTTGTAGTGATTTGAGTATTATGGCAACCTGCCTTGAGCCAAGAGAAAAGGCAAGAACAGCAAGTTCTCAACCTGTGGAGTTCGCGATACCTCTTTGGGGGTCGAAGCGACCCTTTCACAGGGGAATTAAGCCTAAAGACTCTCTGCATCAGTGTTTCTCCATCTGTAAAATGGATAAATGTTAGAGTTGGGGGTCACCACAACATGAGGAACTTTGTATTAAAGGTCACGGCATAAGGAAGGTTGAGAACCACTAGGCAGGGAGAAGATATTTTAATAAATAAACTATATGTCTACATGCAGGCACCCGACAACTGGAACTTCTTTTCTCCCACAAAAGTTTCCTAAAGCTAAAAAAATTAATCCCAGATAGAAAATCCTGGTTTGCACTGGAAAAGAAACAAAATTTTTTGCCCTGTGCCCACACTGAAACACTACAGGAAACAAGGGAGACTTGATTTGACACTCCCAATCCCACAAGCCTAACCGGTCATATTCACATATATGAAGGGTGAAGCAAGAGAACAGAAACCACATTCAGGTCTGTCCTAGATAAAGGGGAAGGGTTTGTAGAAACCTACTGAATGCACTCCCTGAACGGTGGTATCAATCCATTCAATTCCAATCCTGCTTCTAAGACAAATCCACGTTGCCTTACGATAAACATTGTATGAGATCCATATGCTCAAGGGGAATGTTCTGAACGGGTTGTAGATTTCATACTCTGAATGTAAGATTATAAGAACAGTCCTGATGGATTGGATCAGCTCTACCTTTTCCAGCATCCTTTTCCACGGTGACCAACCAGTTGCTTTGCAGTGCCAACTGGGCACAGAAGCCGAAGACTTTCCCTTAATGAAGCCTCCTAAGACTTGATTTCAGAGGGGTTACTGATTCTAAATCACGAGGAGGTTCTCTTTAGTTACTATGGCTAGCAGTCATTGATCAATCCCTTTCCACCAATCTGCTGAAAACCCTTTGCAAACTCATATTAATGAGTCTGTGTGGCACAATGAATAAAATACCTAGCTCACAACTGGAAATCCACGTTCAAATGTTCACTCATGTTGTACAATGCATGGTGCATTGGGCTACCACTTGCTTACTCTTGCTCTCTCTCTAACCTACCTGACAAGGTTGTTGTTGTTGTGAAAATTAAGGAGAAGAAGGGAAAATCCTGTAAACATATCCTAAGCTCCTTTGCAGGAAGGGTGGGATACAATTAGGAGAATTAGATGGGTAGCTGAGGTATTCTAATGGCGGAAAATACCCAGCGAGGAGAGCATCAAACAGACACACACAATGCAAATTCAAAGAAGCACAGCTCAGGCCCACTAATGAAATCACTTCCAAAGAGCACCCTAGAACAAGATAAAGATTAATTTTTCCCACTATGTACTTTTTTGCAAGCCCCATCTAATTTCACAGGAAGAGAAAATGTGCAGGAGAGATTTGATAATAGTGAGTTCAAAGATTACTCTGAAGGAAATAAAAAGCATTCAATTTACATCTTACTCCCTGACAGCGAATTTGGACAGCAAAATAGTCACATGGAAACAAATCACGCATATGGAATTTACCCCATTTGTTTGTTTGGTTTCCTATAGTGGGATTCAACCAATTGAAAGCTTGTAGTAATACAACATATTAAATTTGCAACTGTCCAATTATCACCTCTGGTGAGGGGGGTATTACATGGTTATATATAGCAATCCAGAACCTGCATAACCATAGGCAGCCAGTAGTAATGTCTAAAAAAATTAGAATGGCTGAGCCGTGGAAGAAAGTAGATGGCACGTTCCATTTGGTGGGCAGTGGTCAATGTCTGGTGGATAGCCAAGAGTACCTGCTGGGTTAAAAAACTACTCAGGAGGAAGCAACTCTTGGCCAGATCTAGCAAGTTATAGCTCTTTATAGGTAACATGAACCAGCCCCTGGGTACTTACACCAGGATACAGCGGACTCTGAGGCCGAACCTGACAACATGGTGCAGCCAGAGTTGGCTGCTCCTGAGGAAGATCAGGCAGAATAGCTCCAACTCCCAGCCCTTCCCTGCCTGATGACATGCAGGTGGAGGAGCCTATAGATCATTGGTGGCGAACCTTTGGCACTCCAGATGTTATGGACTACAACTCTGTCAGCCCCTACCAGCATGGCCAATTGGCCATGCTGGCGAGAGCTGATGGAAATTGTAGTCCATCTAGATATGGGGTGCCAAAGGTTCTCCACCACTGCTATAGATCCTCCTAGGGAACCCAGTAATGAGTCAGCTGTGCACGGGAGGCAGAAGCAGGAGCAGCTGCTGTGGTAACAAGCGAGGAATGCTCCATATTACAGCAAGATATGGGAAGATAGAAGTGTCTGCATCTGATGAGGATTAACTCACTTGTAGAATCCCAATTCCTTAGACATGGCTCTCTAAATGAGACTTGCTGAAAGCTTGCTTCTACTGCCTGGGTGGAACAAGTGTTTTCCTCTTTTCAGCAACACACCTGATGATCTCCTGTGCCTGTTAGACTGACCTGTGACTACGCCTTAGCCTGCCTGTCTTGACCCATTTGGACTGTCTTCTGGCCTTTCACGCTCATGTCTGCTGCCTGTTCTGTCATGCAAGACTGGACCCTGACCATACCCTGCCTGCCTGCCTGCAGCACAATAAAGGGATGTCATCGAGACAAATTAATAGTCCTTAGAACAATGTTCCACTTAGTCTGTGGATCTCAGTCCAAAAGTGGGCTGCATGGTCTCCTGAAAGTGGGTCTCTAGATTTTGCCATTTTACTGGTTGTGTGCATGCATTGTTGTTATTGTCATTATTATTGTTGTTAAATGGGTCACCACACCAAGTACATTTGGACTTGTGGGGCATCATATCAAAAAAGCTGCTAGACACTGCCTGAAAATATAGATTTCAGTGGATCACAATGCTCATTTTTAATTTCCAAAATTAAATGTGGCATCCCTTGGTCTCCCACCCCATCCCGGCTTTGGATTTTTTAATACTCCTGGAGCAAATCCAAAAAAAAAAATCATAGCAACTGGCTCACTAACCTTACCCCCAACCCACCAGCCTGACACCTGCCTGTGAAGTTGCCCCCCATGTTGCACTCAAGACAAGATGTGCATGAAAAGATGAGAGAGGAGCCAACCCCTTCCTATAAATCATCCCTCAAAAAAGGCACCCTAGTCTTAAATCTAGAAGTAGCAACACCTTGTATGCAAGGGGAAGTGGAGAGTCAGTCTCTCTCTCTCTCTCTCTCTCTCTCTCTCTCTCTCTCTCTCTCTCAGTTTTGAAAACATGTTGTTAGTTTTGAGGGACATTCCTCCAGGACAGGAGTTGTAGCCTAAGTGCCAATCATTCAGCAATATATCTCCATGACCTTTCCAAAGCACAGTCTGCTTAGCTGAGAAGTCCCTGTTCCAATGTCATTTCAGTTCAGTGGCAATATCCAATAGTTTGTCCACTAAAAGCTGTTTTAGAAGATCTCAGATTCAGCTGGAAGTTCAGAATCTATATTGGTCTCAACCTGAATCTCTGCTTTGATTCAGAACTAGCTTCCTTCCTTCCTTCCTTCCTTCCTTCCTTCCTTCCTTCCTTCCTT
>NC_059430.1:98200324-98234777 GCF_021028975.2 Sphaerodactylus townsendi | reverse complement strand
TCCCATCATCCCCTGCCAGCATGATGCTGGCAGGGGATGATGGGAACTGTAGTCTATAACATCTGGAGGACTGCGAGTTTGACACCTTTGGTGAAGCTTACAAGAAGTCACATAAAAGTGGCCATTCTGTGAATAAGAGTCTTCCCTGGCCTGTTTTCTGAGAGAAAAGCAAACTGAACTGTTACAGGATAAAATGCAAAGTGATCTAGCAAATTGATTTTTTTTCCAAAAGGGAAATGGTTAGTACAAAATAAATATTTCTTCCAAGTGACCCAATTCCCATTTGATAAAGAAAATAATTGAAATAAATATATTCTCACCTGGAGGTATTAAATTTACATTGTTGGGATGTTTGGCTATTGATCTGTAGGTTCACCACAAAAACGTTTCTGTGAGTAGAATTTATAAGATTAAAGCCACATAATAGAATGATAAATATGTAACAGGAGGCTTCTTTTAGAGGAGACCCTTTGAAACAAGACATAAAAGGATTGTACTGAAATCTTTTGAGTGTAAACTACCATGCTTTAAATTTGTAATTCAGAAATGTAAAGGCTGAAATCCATGAAAGGATGATTAATCTTTCTAGTCACAGAAGTAGAACATTTTCAATTTTCCAATGTCTAGGATGTACTTAATATGAATGCACAGACAATTTGCAGGGTAAAATTATCAGTTTGTAGGGTAAATAGCTATCTTCCTTTTGAAGAATATTCTGACTTTTGTCCCACAGATAATCTGGTATGTCTTGGGGACTTTCTGTTTGTTGTGTATGTAACTCACAGGTGCAGAGAATTCTTTGGCTAGTGCAGGCCTCCTCACAGTTTCTCTACAACATATACTATACAAAGCTTTGTTTCCAGGTTTCTTTGCCAAGTCTGTACTAAGCTCCTGACTGTCTTGGTATGTCTGTTGAAAGGTAAGTGCATTATATCAGCCGCTGGTTATAGCCCCAAACAGCCTTTTTTTAAAAAAAAAAATTAATGATTCATGCCACAGTTGTAAGTTTACCCCTGGAATGACTTGCAGTGCGGATGATGGCCATAGTGAAGATGATGACGAACATAATATTTGAAGTTTGATGGGATGATTTTGAATATATTCCTTTTTATTAACTTTAAATTCTAAGAAAATAGAACATTTTATAGATAAATGTATAGATAAATTTTAATAATAAAATAATACATTTTATAGATAAATGATAATCCAGACATAAGTTTGGATTTTTAGATAAGTTTGGCAGACTATAAGACATCCAGCTGTTACAGATTTTAACCTCTTTGTAAGATTAACTAAAATAAAAGTACCTTCACTTTGTCAATCTTTTCTTGTTGTGTAGGACAGTCATTTCTAATGTCTAGAGAAAACTAGCCTGGTTGCGGTAATCATATACAGGAGGATTATCCTCAGCTTACATGGCAATGATTGAACATAATTTAGCAGAAACAGTTCTGGAGATCTAATAGTTGTATTACCACATCCAGTGTTCAACATTTAAGTGATTTTAGCCTAATACTCTCTTGGCATGAGCAGGAAACCACCATTACGGGGATGAAATCTAAGGAACAAGTGTTACAATAACAATTACTTGAAGATAACCCATATATTTTAATTGTTTGTTTAGGTGAGAGATACAATTGGTGGATCATCTTTCCCAGATTTTCTGTTATAGTCAAGGTAATAGAGGAGGAAAAACTACAAGATAGCACAAACTTTCAGATTTCATGTGAAATTTCCCTACTATGGGCTTATTCTACCTAGATTGAAAAACAGGAATGGTATTTTGATTAACTATCAGTTTACGCATGATTTAACACATGATATGTCCTTACAAATATGTATGTTGTATTTTGTTTTATCCATAAAGCCTCAAGTTCAGAGTTCTTCCTGTATTAGAGACCAGAATGATGGGGAGGGGGAAAAGGGGGTGGCGTGGCATGGACAAGGGGCAGGGGTGGCGACCATCTAGGGCTCCATTGTTTAGACGGGCAGGAGAAGATGAATTACTGCTGTGCAGGAGTCTTTATGAGGGTCCACCGAAGACTACCTGGCCAGAGCTGAGCTAAAATGAGTTGGAGTTTCCTGAAGCACCTCTTTGAGTTGATCAACCAACTTTCAACTTTTTTACGGAAAGTGTGACTCACTGTACCGACGTCTCAAGCATACCGGCTGACCATCACCGTGGGAGGTGAGTCCATCTACTATGATGAGCAGAGCAAGTTTGTGTGCAGCACACAGCAGCCAGGCTGTGAGAATGTCTGCTGTGATGCCTTTGCTCCATTCTTGCATGTCCATTTTTGGATCTTCCAGATCATCTTGATAGTCACATCCTCTATAATGTACCTGGGCTTTGCACTGCTCCAACTCTCACATCAACCCCCTCAAAGAAGCAGAGCACGTGTGGTGTGATGTGGTACAGTTTGTGACTATGAGGAGAAGAAGGACGATGGTGAGGAAGACCTCATGATTTTTGAGGAAGTAGAGCCAGAGAAAGAGGTGAAGGTAGCCAAGGACCAGAGACATGATGGTTGTCAGTGTAACAAGGACATTAGGCTGAAGACTGTGCTTGTGCTGCAGCTTCTGAGCCACTCTGCATTGAAGGTGGGCTTTCTGCTGGGGCAGTGTGTGCTGTACCGCTTTGAAGTAAACCCCTCGTCCATGTGCAGCCGAAGCCCCAGCCTATACACTGTTGATTGCTTTCTCTTCTGTCTCACTGGAAAAAAACAACTTTTCTCATCATGTATGCTGTAAGTGGCCTTTGTTTATGTCTCAGTATCTGTGAACTGTGCCACCTGGGTGTGGGAGAGATCCTGGATGCATTCTGGAGCTCTGATAAGGATGCCAGCATTGCTGACAGACACCACTACACCCAAAAGGATCTTACCAGTCTCTCAAGGAGTCCTCAAAGAGTCAGCTAGCCAAGGACAAACTGGCTTATAGTGAGCTTGGCTGGTGTGGCCCCCTGAATGCTACACTGTTCCACCAGGCCTCCTAAGTCATTAACTGGAATGGCTGCGCATGCATCCTAGGAAGGCACAGGAAGGCTGCGCATTCATCCTAGGAAGGCACAGGAGCACCTGGAAGGCACAGGAGCACTTCTAACCACTGGACACTCCCAGCCCCTCATGTAGCAGCAGCCCTGAGTCAAATGACCTGACTGCAGATTAGAACTGGCTCAACTTGGCACATGAGAAGGAAGGAGCAGCCTGCGAGCAAACTACTGGCTTCTGAAACACTGGGCCTCTTGAGGTGGCTGCATAGATGGCAGCAGGAAGTGTCTATGAGGATTTGGCACTGTGAAGTATGCTCCTAGCCTGAAGTTTGAAAATGGCTTGACAGTGTGGGTGGAACGATGAGGACAAACTCTTGATCCTTGAGGAAAAAAGAAAGGCAAAGATAAGAGTCTCAACATCTCTGACCTTCTGGGGGTTTGAAGCCTGTTGTAGGATTCCATGAGAAGCCTACCTGTAGTTTTGCATATGTATGTGAATGGGTGCCTTTCATTAAGGATCTAAATGGGGGAAAGTTTGTTTTTTTCTACTTTGTAGAGGCTATTTTGTCCCTTTTCATTGCTGGCTGTCTCCAATAGGTGATGTCTTCCTTTAGGTGACACTATTGCCCTTCTAAATAAGTATCACAGCTAACCATCTTCCTGTCCACATAAGTTTGGCAGCATTGTGATATTTTCCAGGTTAAGGCCCCTGTAATGACTAAATTTCTTTCATAAAGACTAAGTAAACTCACAGAACATATTATAATGAACAACATTATCCTTCTGGCATTCAGTTGCATCTTTTATTACAGTAATGTTAAATTCAGCAAATGCCTTGTGGGAGTATGACCTCAGCCACTTCACACTGGGTCAGCACGCACATTTCCATAGTGCTTACGATTTTACTGCTATTTTCACTATATGCGAGGCTTTTTTTTTCATCCTTGTAGATGATGTTATAGCAACAGCATGAAGTGCTCCTCAAAGGCAAGGAGTTCTTGGCTGCCACCTTGTGATGAGTGTAAATGTGTCCACTAGCCCACAAGCAGCTGAGAACATTTTCCCAAACAGCAGATGCCATGCAATTGCTCTTGTTCCTGGCCATTCGTGTCATTGCTAGTAACAATGACTTGTGCCTTACCATTCCACTTCATGCCTTCCTCCAGCCTTTGGTAGGATATTGATTAGTGTTACTGGGACAGGGGCTGAGCCTGGCCATGCACAAACCCTGGTACATCTTGGGCATGACACCCTTATTCCATTGTCAGCTTCTCTTTGGCTCCTTAACCCAGCCATGCTGAGAACCTTTTATTTTCCACAAATGGTAGATGAGATGCTTTTAACCACTGTAGTCTGTTGTTCTCTAGCTAATGTTCATGTAGACCCATGATGGTGAACCTATGGCACTCCAGATGTTCATGGACTACAATTCCTATCAGCCCCTGCCAGCATGGCCAATTGTAGTCCATTAACATCTGGAGTGCCATAGGTTCGCCACCAGTGATGTAGACTCTGGTTCCTGGAGCACGCAAATAATAGCTGGAAATGGGTCCTTATGAACCATACCAGATCATTCTTATAGTTCTTGCATAAATCATATGTTTAAATGCCATAGTGCATATCTCCATGATGTTGTCAAAAGTTATTTTGAATGTGTCCTTTCTTTGGCTCCATTGGGTTTGGATCATGAGAAGAATAGCGTTTAAAAAAGGGGAAAAAATGGTCCACGTTCCATAGGTGTACTATTTTTTTCTTAGTACCTTTTTGAAACTAGCGATACCTCTGCCTTATTAAAGTTGAATACTACTGAAGAGAAACATGATTTTCCATCTCTTTGCTCATTTGTTCCTATTATTTCAGTCTTATGCCGGAGTTTCATTTTGTAAATCGAGTTCCATTCAGTTTCTGAACTAATTTACAATGGCGCTGAAAGAAGAACATGATAATGTAGTTCACAAGCTGCTTAAATGAGCATACTTGCTGTTAAAGTTTAAGTGGTTTGAGGATCACAATCCATGTGATCCATTTTGAGCTTCACTAATAGCAGGTATTATATGAAGTAGAGACACTTTACTACCTGAAACTCGAGTAACAATGACTTTTGCAGGATTGGACCAGATATTAGGCACATATTGACTTCTCTTCTGGTGAGTAGCAAGATGCATTGCCCAGAGAGTTTAATATTGACTAAAGAGACCCCGAATCCAATAGTAGTCGTGAAGGACAATATATCTTGAAATTCTTGTCTTGCTGCATACATTCAGAATTGCTGAAGACGTTTGGAAAGACATCTCTCTTTTTGTTGTTCGTGTTCCAGACTTCTGTTTTTCTTTCCAGATCTTTAGCGAATATGAAGTCAGATGCTAGGAAAAGTATAATTTACTTTTAAAGGGAATAAAAAAATAGCTCTGAGAGGCCTAACTGTTGCAATAAAGATGCATAGGTTTGCATGTGACTTTCACTGGGTAATGTTGTTGCTTTCATCAGCATTAGAGCTTGAAGTTATAAATAGTCAAAGCTTTCTGACCCAGGATGGCAGTTCACTTAATTTTCCTTAATAGCTACCTTATAAAAATAATATCTAGTGTTTATACATTGCTGAATTTTACCCTTCGTCGTATGTTTGCATTCTGTAGTTTCCCTGTGTATTGTTCACGCAAGCAATGAACCCTGGAATTTACCCTGGGGTTGATTTTGCAGCCAAACGGCTGGAGAGCAAGTGGCAGGGAAGGATTTCCCCTTCGAGTTATGCCTTTTGAACAGCATGCCGGTGACCACAACTTCGATCACGCTTGGGCAGCTAATCAGACACCAGACCTGCTGAGGGAGGGGTGGGGACTCCAGGCACAGGCCTGGAAGCCGGAGTTTTCAATCTTGTCTGCTCCTCCTAGATATAGGGAGTCAGCTCTGTTTTCCAGTGGTGGCTCCTGGTTCTTGGAAGTGGCAGAGTGGTGGCATCAAGGCAGTCTGAAGTAAGCGCTGATGGTGTTCAATGTGTGCAAAATAAGTGGTGGTAGCCATGAGAGTAGCAGGCACTGTCACACTACTTCCGCTCTTATTCTTTCTGTGGGTCTTTGTTCTTTGGGCACATGGGGAAGCAGGGCTGGATCAGAGCTGGAATCACACCACTGGTCTCTAGCACTGCTCATTCTTCCTTGACTTGGGAAGTATAGATGAACTAAATTCACTCCCACCCCCCACTCCCAGGCTGACCTTCATTCTGTGGTTCCCTCATTTCCCCACACTTTGTTCCTTTACTGCCTTTCTTTGATTCTCTCCCCCTCTTTTTTTGTTCTTTGGCTTTTGTTCTCTTTTTTTCTTTTTCAACTGCTGGAACTACTGGCGGGAGGGCACTGGGAAGCCATTGGGGCTGGAAAGGCTTTACTGCAGTAAAGCACTGCACAAAGGGCTGTGGCAAAGGCTGAGGCTTCTGCCTTGTGCCGCTGGCAGGCAGTTTGGGGGGGCTTGTTTCACTATGGTAGGGGCTTTCCAGTATAACCAGAAGGGACAGGGAACTTGTGTGTGTCTTCACTCAGCCCCCAAGAGCTGCCCAGCCCGGTGCAGGCAACCGCAGATCATCTGTCCAAAAGATTAAGGATCTCCGGTCTCCTCCTATCCATACGGATGGGATTTTCCTACACATTTCAGTTTATCAGCATTCTCAGGTGTGCGTGGCTGTTCTGGGATTCCAGCAGAGGGACTTTGGGGTGCACTCTTTTTGCATAGACATGGCCACAGAGGTGGTGGAGTTTATGCTCTCACCCACTTGCATGCAGACCTTTGAGTGTTGCAGGTTTTTTGCCTTTAAGCATATATATGTTCTACCCCTCAAGCTCCTGCTGACTCCTTTTCTTTTCGTTCCATCAGGGAATCACAGGGTCTGGATCATAGGTCACAGCATGGTTCACTTGAATCGGGATCTACATGGTTCATCTAGATGGGGGACACCTCTGGGACTAAAGGACTGGTTCTCAATCACGTGGATTGAGCTCAAAGGAATTCACTGCGAGGCTCTTGTTCCCACCATTACATGACAGATTGTTGTATGGGTGGTTTGGGAGATGCTCTGGTCATCCAGCTAGGAGAAAACTGTTTCTCTTGTAGGAAAGTGGTGGACCTAAGGTAGGCCATGGAGGGGGATTTGTGTTCCATAATTTCCTGCCTCAATGGGACACAGCTCTTCTGGTCCAAGTTATTGGAATGTTATAGATCGCATGGGGCTACTTCACTGATGTAAATATTGAGCAAGGCGGCTGGCTGGATCATGGAAGCAGCTGAGGGGTTCCATCTTTTGGCACTCGGAATTTCCTTCAGGAAAGTGACTCTTTGTCAGGTGGATGATGTGCCTTTTTCTAAGTTGGAGCCAGGACATGTGGGTTCCTAGTATCCATTATGTCCTTCCTTCTTGGCTGCAGTCACAGGAGGACTGGCGGGAGAGACACTTATTGTGGTTGTTTGGTTCATTGGTTGCTTGATTCTGGCACCACTGCAGTGACCATGCAATGGTCACCTCCAGATTGGATTATTGTAACTTACTCTATGCTGGCCTGCCCTTGAACCTAATCCAGAAATTGAAACTTGTGTAGCATGTGGCCGCAAGACTCCTGATTAGAGCCTCCAGTAGGGCCTGTAAGACAGAGCTATTATTTTAGTAAGTGTTTTAATATTTGTTTTAGTATATTTATTGTGGTTTTATTGTGGTTGTGATGTTGCGGGTGCTCTGAGCCCTTTAAGGATGGGCGGGGTACAAATCTAAAAATAAATAAATAAAATTGATCTAATTTAAGGGACTAAGCCTGCATCCCTGCCTGTCTGGGTCTGGCAACCCTTGTAAGAGTTCTTGAGAGTGGGGCTGTCTGCATTATGCCTAGCTTGGGGACTGGGACCCAGCTCTATTCCTCAAGTGGCAACAAAGCCACACAATGGATCACACTGATGGTGGAACCCCTGGACTTGGACTTGCCATCCCAAGGTTGCTTGCCCAGCAAGTGAGCTGACAGGAGGGGTGGTCATTGACCCACAGGAAGATCACCCAGTGTTGGATCCATGCCTTGAGCTATGCTGGTGCTCCTATAATTTTACTCATTAAAAGTTGTGTCCTTTTCTCCTCCAAATCAATATGGTCTGTTGATTATTCTTCCCCCTTTATCCCTTCCTTGTCCTCACATTTGTAATTTGATTTCATGTTTCGTCAGAACAAATTTTGCTATAGATAATGGTTCTTCAGCAGTTCTCATTTTTTGGGGAATCCTCAAGCCAGCAAGATGATATAGTTGCCTAACTAGTTCTTGTTTTTTCAATAAGAACATTTTCCTTGCTGCCATAGCTTTTCAGTGCAGTATTAAACCCCTTTGAGACCATTTTATGGGCTTAGAAGCATGTAACTCTGTTTAGGATTGCACTGTTAATCAGTTCTGTTCCGTTCTTTTCTCATTCTAATTTTATTCCTGAAATATTTCCACAGATAAATAACCACCTAGTTTTCTTATTCAGGGAATTAATTCTATTTATTACGTTATGTTGCTGGGGCACTCCAAAAATAAATGGATTACTGCCAACAGGCCCTGCAAAACAGTGTCAAAACAAGCAACATGGCTAATATCATGTTCTTACAGTTGAAATTGAATCCGTTCGTGATGACGAAACGCAGGGAGCCTGACTTTGACTTGCTTGCGTGTTTGCCAGTGAATTACCAAAATGATAAATTATTTTGCAGTGCCTAATGCTGAAGGGCATATTAAGAAATGCATGAGGCTCTTTGAAACAGAATAGCTTGATGGTTAAAATGGGCTAATATTTATCTTGCTCTTTCTACCGTTTGACTTTAAGAACCTGTAGAAAAGGTCTATTTACTTTAGAAGGAAGGTGAATTGGATTTCTGCCAAGTTGGTGTAGTCCCTAAATGAATATGTCAAATGCAATATTGTTTCTGAAAAAAATAATTTAGGAAGCAGTCTTTTCATCTAAGTGGAACTTTTCATTAGTTTTGAATTAAATTTGAGTAATTAACATTTGATCATTCTGCAAATGCCTCGGGAAGAAATTTATGAGTTTGGACTGTGCATTTAAAAACTCTACTCTCTTCTTGTCATTCCTGCATTTCAAAGTATGTCTTGTGACTGAGAAAGGCATTTGTGTTAAAGTTTACTGGAATTCTCTCTGCGGGTAACATGGTATACATTGAAAATCAAAACATTTTAGATCTTATCCCACTTTGTATGATCTAATATTATAGAACTGCACCCTTTCAAAGCTCTGTGATAATGGATTTTGCATCAAGTAAAATGGTTTGGCACTTATCAGGAAAAAAAAATTACTGTCTCCGTGCTGAAAGCTTGCTGCAGTTGTAGCGCATATATGGCTGCATGTCTATGAATTGGCTCATTATTTGGGATATGGGCTCTTTAGATATGAATTATAGATCCAAGTTTCCAGCAATTCCTAGGGCTATTCTTTGTCTCTGTGGCTGCCAAGGAGACTTGGGGGCAGGAGATCACCTGTCCACACTGAGTGGTTGGAAGCCCTACTTTCATCTACTTAAAGTCACTGGACTTGTCCTCAGAATGGCAATTGGGTGTTGGGGAGGGGGCACTCCTTTGCAATAACAGCAGGTGGTGGTAATGTTGCTTAGGTTGTCTGTGTTGTTTTTTCCCCTCAGATCTTAGCTGGTTTGTAAATAAAGTGAGTTCTTAGCTCTTGCAGGGGTCTTCAATATTTTTCCAGATGTTCATGGACTACAATTCCCCTCAGCCCCTGCCAGCATGGCCAATTGGCCGATTGGCCATGCTGGCAGGGGCTGAGGGGATTTTTAGTCCATGAACATCTGGAGAGCCACAGGTGGCAGGCCCCTGCGTGAATTGTAAGGCCCTATTTGCAAGTGACGATCAGTGGAGTTTTGAGTCCACATAGGCTTCCTTTCTTCATAGAGCAGCTTTTTCTAACAGGTGATCAGTGCTAGTAACATTGAAATGTGATTATTTGGAAACAAAAATAAGCTTCTAGGGTCCTTTCTGGCCACTTATTTTTAGAGTTTATGAAGTAAAGATGTATTTAAATAACTGTTTTTTTTTCATATCACAGTGTACTCTGATAAAACAATAAAAAAAATGAATTTCATTAATTTATATCGATTGTTAGCAAATGCTTTCCTCTATTGCAGGAGAGAAATCACTCCACTGTTAGCAATAGTTTTTAAATGTTTTTTAAATGCTGTTTTTAAAATAAACCATATTACCTACTAAGACTATATTCCTTCAAGCTATAACCTGTATATTTCTCTGTTTCCTCACCAAAGTGACTAGACCTGTTGAAAACAAGCTTTGTCTTGTGCCTGCTCCTCCATCTTCTCAACTGTGCAATATTCAATGTCCTCCTGAGTGTCGGGTTTCTTCCTGGTCGGCATGGGGCCCTTGTGTCCTTGAAAACTGTCACGATACACAAGGAAAAAAAGGTGCATGCTGTATTATTCTCTAACTGTTTTTATTTATTTATTTATTCCACATATACCCCGCCCTACACCGAAGTCCCAGGGCAGCTTACATTATGGGGTTAAAAGTCCCATTAAAACATACCATGCTAAAAACATAACCATTAAAAACCACCATAAAAACATCCTTTTAAAATAGTCAATAAAAACATCATTAAAAATGCCGGGAAGCCTCTAGCGGAGCAGCAGGGTGGCCTGGCACCATGGCTGACCACTTGGATGGGGCTGCCTATTACCTAGATGGCTGATCTGAGTCTGGATGATTCATTCTAGTTACTAATATCAGCACCCAGACCAGTAGTCTCCAACCTTGTGGGCACATTTGGAATTTTGAGAACAGGTAATGAGAACAGCTAGAGCCAGAGTGGTTTAGTGGTTAAGAGCAGGTGGATTCTAATCTGGAGAACCAGATTTGATTCCCCACTGCTCCACCTGAGTGGCAGAGGCTTATCTGGTGAACCAGATGTGTTTCCGCACTCCTACATTTCTGCTGGGTGATCTTGAGCTAGTCATAGTTTTTCAGAACTCTCTCAGCCCCACCTACCTCACAAAGTGTCTGTTGTGGGGAGAGGAAGGGAAAAGAGCTTGTAAGCCACCTTAAGTTTCCTTACAGGAAAGAAACGTGGGGTATAAATTCAACCTCCTTCTTCTCTTCTTCTCCTTTTCCTCTCCTCCTCCTCACTTTGGAAACAGGCTTGGGGAAAGGACAAGTTAGCATCAAGAAATATGTCAGTGCACTCCATATTTGGGGATCACTTTCTTAGACAATGGCACAGAAACTCATCACGTTTATTATTCCATTATCAATAAGCCTACGTAGTTTTCTAGTTCTGAAACAAATCTATTGCTTTATAAAATATCATTATTTCAACCTTGAGACAAAATGGATTGGGCCAGTGATTCCTTTCTGCTGAATGAGGAATCTTCCACTGGAAAAAAAGGAAACCTTCAAATGGAAAGTTCCTTATTTAAAAGAAAGGAAATTTGCAATGTATTTTGCAAATGTAATTTGCAAATTGTACAATGTATTTTATTAATCTGTTCTGGGGGTAAAACTTAACCATCTTTTTTCTTTTTAGGCTTCAAAATGAGGGAAAGACGTGTTATTGTGGAACCAGTGGATACTTCTGGTGATTGTCCACACTTGATAGAATCCATTCCATGTGAAAATCCAGTATGTTACCAGTGGATTAGTTTAGAAGGAGTGTGTTTACCGTATAATGGAATATGTGGTCAAGGGACTCGTGTGCTGCTTACTGTATGCAAGAACTACATGGGTACGTGGTATAAAAGATGTTTGTTTCATGTAACATAAAGATTCCAAAGGATTTTATAATTGCTCTGTTGAAATTCATGATTGCAATTTCTCACATTTTGCAATGGGATAAAATTCCCCAAAGTTTGTTTAGTGTGCATTTAAATTTCTGTCTCAAGTGAGATGTCATTGTAAACAAAGAATTCTTATTACCATCAGTCACTGTTGGTAATGTTTCATTGCAGCTAAGTTATGAATTCTGCTCTCAGGTTTAATCTTTGAGCAAAGACCACTTAGTTGCATCATCTTGTGCTAGCCTCATTTTAACAGGCTTTTATTTCTTTGACAGACTTCTAAGTCTGCTTTTACATGACTTTCCCTGCAGTCCTAGAGTACAGCATTAGATGATTTAGGGCAGTGGTTCTCAACCTGTGGGTCGCGAACCCTTTGGGGGTCGAATGACCCTTTCACAGGGGTCGCCTAAGACTCTTTGCATCAGTTTTCTCCATCTGTAAAATGGATATATGTTAGGGTTGGGGGTCACCACAACATGAGAAACTGTATTAAAGGGTCGTGGCATTAGGAAAGTTGAGAACCACTGATTTAGGGGATCTGGGCTACACAACAAAGACTAAACTTTGATGTTTTGAACATTGATGGGATTCTAATACAAAGATACAAAGAACTTTCCCAAATATGAATTCTGAGATTAAAACTCAACAGTGGGTATCCTTCTAAACAGCTTTTTGGGGGTCATTCTTTATTATTTGTTTGATAAAGTCCAAGCCATCGTGTAAAGTCCTCAAATTTAAACAGCAGCTTGTTTAGTCAGGGCAATTGTTGGAGGTTACATGAACTGATCCAATCTGGGGTATATACTCAGCACTTTTTGTATATACTTCTCTTAGTACTGGCCCAAGCACTACTTTTGCTTGAATTCAAAAGCTGTTCATATATAATTTAGTATGAAGGGTGCATGCAGGTTTTCTTTTCAAAATGCCGATAAATGGGGCCTTACTCCACTTTCTAGTTGGTGTTTATTTTTCACAGGAAAGCTGTGATTTATCCGTGCTGGGCAAACACTCCTCTGTTGGATCATAAATAGTGAACGTGTACTTAAACATTCAGAAAGGAGTTCACTTGTTATACGACGCTGAACATTGTTCTAAATTGTACTGCAATATGTTGTACAAGTGCTTTTCCCCCTTCTCTGTCTGCCTAACCTATCTGACAAAAAAGAAAATTAACTTGCAAAAAAGTGCTTTTGGGGTGTGTGTGCACATGTATGAAGTTGTATGGCTCGCAATCATTATATTCCAACATTGCCCCTTCTGTTTTCCTGATTTCGAAAGGTGAGTGTGTTCTTGTACACTCAATATTCCAGTTTCAACAAATACAGTGTGCTTTTTTAAAAAAACCAACTATATCATCTCTGAAGTTCTATAAGTTCTGAGCATGTCCCATAGTAATATATGCTGCTGACCTCACTCAAAAATGAAAGCTGGTTTAACTGAGTCTTATCTGTCCATGATGGCCTAGACATGAGCCAGTAGATTGTGAGGTGGCAGGAGTAATAGCTACTTAGTCAGCCACCATGCCTTATTTGGCAAGTTGCACAAATGTAAAAACACATAAAACACTGCAAGTTTAAAGAAATCACTACAATCACATTTATTTAAGTGCTTAACTTAAACAAAAGCAGACATTGTAATCAAGGTAGGTTATGATTTTTAATGCAATATTTGTGAAAAGTGCATTGTCACTATGATGAATGTAAATATGTACCATTCATGCCTGAGACAGTGTAAATGCTATATTTGTTTTGGAGCATCAAAGGTCTTCTGAGATGCAGCCCCTTAATTGCAACCAGGTCAGTTAGGTGTTATTTCTATTTAAGTCACAGGGCAAGTATTTGCTTTTTCTCTTAGGGTGTACCTGTGAAGAATTTTATTGTGGTCTTATAATTGGCTTCATTAGAAGCAGAAAGCTTAGGAAGGCAAGTTGATTTTCTCAACATGATATTTTACAGAAGAGCAATCAAACTTTATAAAGACAGATTGACAGACAAGTCAACATTTCTCTGACATGCCTGTCCTCAAAGCAGTATTTCATTGCAAATTGCTGAGCTCAGGGTCTAACTTGTGCTTTAAATAATGAAAGATATTGGCATTTTGTCTCCTTCAATTTTCCATTTTATTTTAAAGAAGGCATTTGTGCTTTTCTTTAAAATAATAGTAAAGAAATACCGATAGTTTGGTGTACGTGATGGGGTCTGTGTGTGTGTCTGAGTGAGAGAGAGAGAGAGAGACTATTTTTCTCATGCTCCATGATGACATGGTAGTCCCTCTTGGATTCCACATGCATGTTCAGACATTTTCCCCACGGCTATTGTGGTGGGACATTTATTTCCCCTGTTCAGCCCAAATTAGGAAAGATTTTGTAATAGAAACTCAATTTAACTGGCAGGTTAAAAATAAATGAGGTGGTAATTTAGATATGCTAGGGCAGAAATATGATTTGAAAGTTCTTCCTTACTGTTATAAAATATCAACAAAAATTAACAAGAACGTCATGGACTTTCAGATTGTACTTGTATTAGAGGTTCTATTGATCATCTTAAAAACTACTAGTTATTAATGCCCATACTCCAGCAATCTGCAAAATGATTTTCTTCCTCTGATGTCCGTAGGATAAAGATTACAGAATTTAACATCCTAATTGCATAGCAGTAAGCTTATTGGCTCTGTGGTTGATACACAATGACCAATCAGTACAAATGTCAAATAATAAGAAAGTAATCCTTTCTGCTCATTCGGAGCAGTGTAATGATAATTGCCTTGGGCAGCTGTAAACCTTTCAGGTAGACATAATACTTCCTGTTACACTTGCTGTTTTTCAGAGAATACTACAATAGTGAGTTCTTGTTATTTCTTGCGGTGTCAAGTGTCCAACATTTCCCACAAATGCCTGCAAGTGCTTGCATATTCAGTTTAGCAATCTGTGTCAATTAAAGAGACAAAGCGTATAGTGTATAGTGTTAGAAAACAACCCCCATGTTCCTTGATGAATGTAGCACTTCATGAATGACAAAGTCCAAGAAATGACAAGCACAGGAGATCTTGTTTCTTCTTTTGTGTTCTTTCTCTCTTTGTATGCTGCTTCACAGTTACAGTTTACAGAAAATGGTTCTGATTCCAGCACAGATAATTAGTGTAGGTATGTGTTGCGGCTTAGAGAGTGTATGCCAGCACAGAAGGCTAACATCCTTGATATGGATTAAGAGATTAAAATAACCTCAGCAGCCCATGGAACTCTGAAATTTTCCCAAGGAGCTACTGGTCTTCCTATATTTGCCACCTGATTTCCAGCAAAAAATATTATTTATTTTAAACATTTTAATGCCACTTTTCCCCCTGATCAGGGTTTTCAATGGAGCAAATATCTAAGCAGTTAAAATAGTTATTTATGAAATAATTCAATAAAAACACATAAGTAAACCACATCAGAAGGAGGACCAGTAACAAGGAGATGCTGTGACTTCACAACAACACCAGCCAGAAAATAAGAAGCCAAGACTGGGACAAGATCCACAAGTTCACACCGCCAGACCACAGCCAGAGCCCAGGAAACCCACAACAGCCAGTTAATTCTGGCTATGAAATGCCTTTGACAATACAAAAAAGTCTCACTTGCTGGAGAAGACACAGATAGAGGGAAACAGTAACATTTCCCTGGGGGAGTGTTACTCAGCTTAACAGTATACGAACTTATTTTTATATAGCAATGGGGAATTACTTGGCTTGGCAATGCAAGAGGTAGGTTGGGAGGGGATCTTTTTAGACAACTATACCAGAAACGGCTTGAAACGTATCCGCAGAGAATTCACAAAAGACCACATTGTAGTTTAAATATTTTTATATAAGTTTTGGTTGCAAACAATCACACAGTGAGACGTTAAGGCACATACACACAGTTCCTAAGTATATAAACAGGGAGGAAAAGATAGGTTGGATGATAGAATGGGAGTTGAGGAAGCAGGGGTCTTATACGTTACCTAAAATCTGCAGAGAAGTTCCAGAGGAAGGCAAGGATCTCTGTGCCAGCATAGGTACCTGCCAGCTTAAGATCTATATATCATGTCTCACACCAACTTGACCAAGGGAGGCTCAGGTTAGAAATGAGCACTGAGGCTCTGGTGAGCAGTATTTTTATACCCCTTTGCACAGGTAAGGCGGGAAATTCAAACTTAGGTTTCGTTTCTTTGCAACTGCTTGGGGTTCCTTGCTGGGCTTGCGGGGTTGAGCTAATTAACAGCTCTATCTATTATCTCTACTTCCCAGGACAATGGGTCAATTGGTCCTAGATTATATCAGGGATAACTTGAATGGTTTATGCAGAGGTGCTTCCTAAAGTCTCTGCCTTAAGTATTCAAATTTGGCTGAGGTTTGAGTGAATCAGGAAGGGATCTCTGGGCATACATTGAAAATGCTGGGGGAAGAATTAGGACTAATAAAAGGAAACACTTCTTCATACAACGTGTGATTGGTGTTTGGAATATGCTGCCACAGGAGGTGGTGATGGCCACTAACCTGGATAGCTTTAAAAGGGGCTTGGGCAGATTTATGGAGGAGAAGTCAATTTATGGCTACCAATCTTGATCCCCTTTGATCTGAGATTGCAAATGCCTTAACAGTCCAGGTGATCGGGAGCAACAGCTGCAGAAGGCCATTGCTTTCGCATCCTGCATGTGAGCTCCCAATGGCACCTGGTGGGCCACTGCGAGTAGCAGAGAGCTGGACTAGATAGACTCTGGTCTAATCCAGCTGGCTTGTTCTTATGTTCTTATGACTTTCCCCATTCTCTAGGAGTTCTCAAATATTATAGGAAGTGGTTCTGAGATTACTTCTGCCAGTTCTTTTAATACCCTGGGATGTAGTTCTTCAGGCTCTGGATATTTGAATTCATTTCAAGTATTCAGGTATTCCTGTACTAACTCTTTATTTATTCTGTGCTGAATTTCTCCTACTGCCGTGGAGGTAAACCTACGGCACTCCAGATGGCCTTGCTGGCAGGGACTGATGGGAATTGTAGTCCATGAACATCTGGAGTGCCGTCGGTTCGCCACCACTGCCCTACTGAATCTTCTGATCCATTTCCCCCCAGCTGAGCACTGTTTTTCTTCTGGGAAAAAACAGAGGCAAAGAAGGTGTTGAGTAGTTCTGCCTTTTCTCGGTCCCCTGTTAGAATTTTCCCCTTTTCTCCATGCAGTGACTCTATGATATCCCTTTTATTCCTTTTGCTACAGATATAACCAAAAAAGACCTTTTTATTGTTTTTAACATCTCTTGCTAGTCTGAGCTTGTGAGTTTTAGCTTTTTCTGACTTTCTCCCTACATGTCTTGGCTATTTGTTTGAATTCCTTTTTAGTAATTTCCCCCCTTTTCCATTTTTTGTACATGACGCTCTTATATCTTAGCACACTTGAGAGTTCTTTAGACATCCATCTTGGTTTCTTTAGACACCTCCCATTTTTTCTCCTCATTGGAACTATTTGATATTGTGCCTTCAAGATCTCGCTTTTAAGGAATTCCCACCCATCTTGTACTCTGTTCTCCTTTACTATTCTTAACCATGGGAATACATGGGACATCTGTGTGTGAAACATGTATTCTTAACATAGAACCATGTCCCATCTGTTCCTTGTGAGCAACCATGTTTAACGTTTTCATAATCCTTTTTTGTAAATACAAAAATGATACTTAGTACTTCCCTTAATAGAAGTTTACGAAAACAGTTCTTATAATCTTGGTGGCTAAGCTTGGGGAATCCACAAAACATTTCGCTGATATTTTCTTGAATACCGAATGCATAATTAACCTCAAGTGCCATTTGTTCCCCTATTCTTGGGAAATAATAGCAGAACATTATTTAACTTCCTTATTTCAGATTCTGTTCTCAAACTGTGTGGTTTAATTTGCAGTGCCTTTTCCATTTTCCTTATGTTCATCTAAAGCCCTTCTTTTGCAAGGTCAAGTTCAGTTATGAATCCTATTATAGCTGTATTAAATAGTTACATATCTGAGTACACAATGGCTGAACTGTAATAAAGGGTTATTTTAGGGATATGTGTTAAGATTTTAATGTTACTTTGAAAATGTACCTTTCCTTTTAAGGGTACATGTAAGGAAAGACTTGCAGCAGAACAAGAGAAAGTGTTTGGAAATAGAAGAATGACACAACTTTTGCCTATATATATTCAGCAAAATGTACATATTAGGAAAACTAAATAAGATTTTATTATGTTGAGTGAGGCCCGCACATGGAGAGTAATGCACTTTCAATCCACTTTCACAATTGTTTGCAAGTGGATTTTGCTATTCCGCACAGCTGCAAAGTGCATTGAAAGTGCATTGAAAGTGTATTATTCTGCATGTGTGGAAGGGGCCCTAGATCAGTCTGTAAGACAATTTTTTTCATTCTTTACATTATATGATCTCAGGAAGAAAGTAGTCATGAAAGGAACTAATTAATGGCTTGTATGTTTACACTGTAGAAAAAAGTTTGCCATCGTGTATGAATAGTGCAACATACTTTCTCACCGTGGCTTGAACATATTAATCTAGGTGTGTAGTCAGTTCTGTAAAAAAGATTTATTGGACTAATAAGAATTTCCATAAAAGATGTATCCTTTCCACCAAAATGCAGTTTTGTGGCTTCTATCACACAGCACTAAACACACATTTGATTCTTTTCCATGTTGTGAAAGAGTTGGAGCTGTCCATCTGGAAACAAGCTGGGAATTGAAGCAGGGTAGTCTGAGAATCCAGTCATTGCTTGACCAATGAGTTCCCCAAACCAGCGCCAGGTCAGCAGCTTTATAGGATCAGGTAGAATCCTGTTGGCCAAATAAGAAAAAAGTCCACTGGTACCTGCAGCCTTATTGGTCAAGTATGGAGCATCGCAGTGGGGGTATGGGGGACAAAAGAGGAGAGAACCGTTTGCAAATTAAATCTGCATTCTTGGTCCTGTGAGATTTATACCTGGCTTGCCAGTTGGGAAGAGCTAAAGTGCTATTAGCCTCGCGTATGAGAGCTGCCTGGTATCTCCTGGTTTTGTGTTCATCTGTCTTTATTTCCTTCCTTCTTTATACCATCAGAATAGCCTAGCCTAGTAATGTCAACTTTATACTAACCAGAAACTATTTCAAGGGTCTCAGGCTGATTTAACTGGAAAAACATAAACTGGACGTCTTTGCCTAGACTCCTGAGAGATGGTATACAAAATAAGTGCATTACTGTCAAGCTGCGTTCAAGTTTACAGTATTTTTCCCAGGGATGCATCATGCAGGTGATCTTACATTCTCACATGCTCCAGCCTCTGATCTCAGCCAGTAATCCCAACAACTGTTAGCTCAGTATCTCAAATACCTATTATAAAACGAAAGCCCTGCATTATTCTGGCTACCAAATATGCTGTTGCCTCATTTTTTTGCTTGACAGAACTTATTTGCATTTCAGTAAATAGTATATAAAAGTGATGGCAAACCTTTTTGAGACCGAGTGCCCAAATTGCAACCCCAAACTCACTTATTTATCGCAAAGTTCCAACATGGCAATTTAACCTGAATACTGAGGTTTTAGTTTAGCAAAAAAGGTTGGCTTTGAGGCACGCGTTACTCAGGAGTAAGCTTAGTGAAGCAACCGTGCAACGCTTCAAATGGGTGAATCATGATCCTAGGAGGGTTTACTCAGAAGCAAGCTCCATTGCCAGCAACCGAGCTTACTCCCAGGTAAAGGATCATGCCCAGGCCAGCCTAGATGTGTGTGTGTGTGTGTGTGTGTGTGTGTGTGTGTAAAGGGGGTGATTTTCCACCCCCTCCCACATGATGAACTCTGTGTGGGAGTGCCCACAGAGAGGACTCTGAGTGCCACCTCTGGCACCCGTGCCATAGGTTCGCCACCACTGGTATATAACAGCAGTACTGAGATATGTTGAAGGAAAAGATCCTGTAGTATCCTCCACTGCGATTTCAATTACTTGAGAGGCATAAAAGTGGGCGCAATTTATTCAGTTCTGTTACTGATTCCATTGTCTTTTTGCCCAGGCTCCACAAATTAACTAACTAAATAAATCAGATTAAGTCTCATTCTCACACAGATTGGTTGGTGATGGGAGTGGTATAACCCATGACCAACCAATCTGTAAGAGGAAGCAAAGGTAACTTCTTTTACACCACCCAGTGGGAGGGCTTTTTTTGTTTTTCACCTCCCTGCATTGCTGAGAAGTCCTCCTGGAGGTGGTGGGGTGGCACTGCAGCAGTACTGCATCCCACTGCCAGAGCTCTGGATTGGCCTACTTATGTTCTTTTGGTACTTTGATCTGGCTATACTCCAGGGGGAAATGACTCTATTCTGCACTATATCCTGTTGAGGAAGAGTTCATAGAGAAAGCCATAGAGAATGCATTCAAACACCAGTTCAGTTACCAAAAAGTCATATCAAATGGAAGATAAATTTAAATGTTCCTGGCAGCATCTTCCCTAATATTCATTTAGAAATTTTGAATTAAATTAATATTGGAACATTAATATTGCCAAGAAAACTCCAGTGGTTAAATATCAGCTTCCTTATTTCTTTTTTCCCCTCATCAGTATCAGCTGCTTTAACACTCTCACAGTCTTAAACAAACTGAAGGGACCCAAGTGTGCTTTTAAAGACATTTATTGCAGATATCCTGGCATGAAACATACAATTATTTGTAATATATCTCAGTTCTGCTTTATCATATATTTTTTAAAATGAAAGCAAGAAGTATATTGTACAGCAAGCAAAAATACATTGAGGTCAGTACATTTTCTTTTTTTTAAAGCTAGTTCTTTGTTTCTTTAGAAGGAATTTGATAGTGACATTGTCCGTAAGTTGATTGTATTAGATATATTTTTTAAAAAAAATCTGGGTCCTTCCTAGTCAGCATTATGCTTTGATATAATTCCCTTGCAGTCCATTTCTAATTTGCTTTTTTTATATTGTGCTACCTAGCAAGAAATAAAATTAAGAACGAAGAAGATTACTTGAGGATAATAAACAGCTACAATAAAAATCTAAATGACTAATCAGACAAAAGAAGACCTATGGCATAAATTAGAAGAAAACTGCAAGACGGAGCAAAGTAGATGAGGCTACTGAAGGACTTTATACATAAATCTGTCTTTCTGAGCTGTACCATGGCAATACAAAAGATCTTTATCCACGGCACTCTTAGGCCAATTACTTACAAGGCATTTGCTGCGCGATGAGAGCAAATGTGCATCACCACAAGATTTCTTGTATGGACATATATCCTCCAGCCCTGTTTCACTTTCTATTCTCTCCGCAGCAAGCAAGTCTACTTTTAGCATGAATTTAATTTTTCTTCACAGCCAGAGTGAACAGATTTGCCAAGGGGCACAACTTTGGCTTGGACTTCTTCCCTTCACCCACAGCCAGTCCACCTAGTGCAGGGGTAATCCTGTTTCTCCAGATGCCTACAATTCCCATCAGTTTTCTACCAGCATGGCCAATTGGCCATGCTGGTAGGGGCTGATGGGAATTGTAGTTCCTGAACATCTGGAGAGCCGCAGGTTCCCTACCCCTGACTTAGTGTCACCCCCCACTCTCTCATGTTGCTTTGCACGCTTTCCCCTCACCCTCCTCTCTGATGCCGACTCCTTCCCGCTTCTCTAAATGCTATGACAACAGATCGCTGTAGTAATAACAGAGTTGGCTTTTGCAAAGGGGGGAAAGTTCAACAAATCTGAAAAGGAGCACATCCATCTTACTATCTGACCTGGAGCAGCAATCAGTGAAGGGCAGCATGTCCTTGCCCTGTTCATGGCAGGCTAGGTGGAGAAAAAACCACTCCTGCCTGCTCCATGTGCCAGTCAGTCATGGAGCCAGTGTGCTGCTCACTAAGAGAGAGCCGCAGAAATTGGCGGCACTGCACAGGATTGTTGCTGCTTGTGCTAGCACTGCACTGGTAGCTACCATTGCTTCTGGTCGTGGTACTGAGAAGAAGCTCTCCCACTTCTCCTGTTCCTCTATCCTCCTTGATGATCAGGAGGGCATTTTTAAAACATTCTTTCAAACAAGCTTCTATTTTTAAAATAAGCCTCTCTCTCTCTCTCTTTTGCAATAGCAGCAGCAAGAGTGTCTAGGGGAAGGGCGGGGAAGAGAATATCAGTGAGATATGTGACTTTAAGGCTGTTAATGGATGGAGTTAAGAGAAGCAGCAAAAGGAGAGGCTAGTTGAGACTCCAGTAAGCAGCTGCAGGGCAGGCACTGGGCTTTCTCCTCACATGTAAACAGAGAAACACAAGGAGAGCCCTCTGCAAGCCAACAGCACAGAAAAGAGCCCCAAAAGAGTCAGCATTCCCTGTGTAATCAGCCTTAAATATGTAATTGTGGGAACTGGGGCACAAGGGCTTAGGCAACTAATCAAAATCTTAAGTTTCTTGTGGATATTCTTTTTAGCCCTGGCACATTTAATTAGCATCTGAGTAGGCACTTCTGACATTGTGGATCTAATCAGCCTCCAAGTACTTTTTCTCCAGCCTAAAGAACTTTCTTACATTGGACGGACCTCTGGGAGGGCTCTGTATTGGGGCTGCTCTCCCATTTGCCCTCAACCAGTGGGAGAAATAGTCTTGTCAAGCCATGGACCCCCTTCCCATTGCAGATACTTGCTGGGCATAGGAAAGCAACCACTTCTACATATCAGACATCCTCATGGCTGTTTCAACCAGTTTTTTTACTGTATGCCATGCCAGCGTAAACTGGTCTACTGTCACTGTTGATCAAGTGATAAGAGGCACAGAAAGCTTCTCTGGGAATAGTTAGTCTGTATTGCATTATGTTCTATTGTATCTGTGTATCTCATCTGCCACACTGTCCTGCTTTACCTATTTTGGAGCTCATCATAGTTTGCTGAGACATTACCATTCCAACAATTTGGAGTCCCTTGGAAAATGAAATTCCCTCAATCTTTAACTCTAGATAATTTATGAATGTCCGTATGAAGATCCTTGAGAACACTATTGTGAATGCTGTTGTATTGCTACCTCTTTCTTCTGTTTTACAGCTTGATTCCATAACTTTAGGTTTGAAGAAAATATGATATTTTAAAACTAGATAAACTTATGTTAACAGAAAGGATATTACTTGTGAGAAGTGTTGGCTCTTGCAGTTGTGATACCCAAAATAAGTGATACAGATCTCTTTGGGCAAGGTTTCCATGTTGCTTTTTTGCATGACTATCCTTTCTGATCCATGTGATCCATAGAATCCAGTGTAAATGAGCAACAGCTTGTATAAAACAAGCACTTGTATGTTTGTACTCTGCTTGCCAAATACGAGATCAAACATAAGAATGTATAACTATTGTAATAATAACTTAAGCAGAGGGCGTAGAATGCCTGACTCTTGCTGTGATTATATATCTGATATCAACATGGAAAGACTCTGCTGTGATAGATATGGGTCTGTGGAAACAACAGGAATTAACATTTATGAAAATCAATGTCTTGCTGTGTGAAAAATGAACCGTTATTATCCTTTTAACAGAGTGTTACTTGGAACCAATTAAACAGTTTCTTTTCTACTTATAACACCAACATTTTAAAAGCAGGTTTAGGAGCCTTCAAAGTGCCTTGTGGATATAGACAGTATACATGATACATATTTTGGGATTTTACAGCTGTTACTTTAAAGTTAAATGCTGGTTTAACAAAAATTACATTGATTAATTGCTAACTAACTTAGTGCTGCTCACTAAGTTACTTTTTAGGTCTCTAGTATAATATGGTTTAACTTTGACAGAGCTTAGGGATGCTTCCATTTAAAGCTACTCATCAGTTAAAGTCTTCAATAAAGGACCTTCTTTGATGCTCCAGTCTTTGGATGTTCAGTGAGTGGGTACCAGAAAGAAGACTTTTGCTGTGGTACTGTGAAGCTTCTTTTCTGTTCAGCGTTGGCATATACCATAGGTTGGCCACCCCTGGCATATACAGACATTTACTTTTTCTACATGAGATGTTTACAATGCTGCCAAATGCTAAAATTTTTTTGCTTCCAATTCTTCACATTTTCCCCTCCGTTTGGTCATGTTTTCCCTTCATTTTTCCTCCATTGTTTTCCTGAGTGCTTTTACCTCTTTTTTTCTTCCAGATTTATTTGTGAGCTGGCTTCCCTTCAGCATGCAATCATGTTGTAACTATTTTATTTCTCTGCCACACCAATCCCTGGCTCTTATCCTTGTCCCCATGTAGTCTCCCACCTTCTCCTTCAGCCATTTTATCCTCCTTCTCTGTTTTTGAAAGGAATTGCATCACTTTAGTGATGTAACATTAGGGTATGGATACAGGTCAGTTATATCAGCTTGGTCAATCTCATCTTGAATTAGAGATGTAACATTAAGGCAAAGATACACTGTGTGCAGTTAAGAGCAAGTGAAATTGACAAAGGAAGTTGCAGAGTTTGCCACAGTAATGATAGTTTGTTACTGCAGCTCTAATTTGTCCTGCAAATGCGATTCTTTGTAGGGGTTTCTTCAGGTAATGGTACCTGCTCCTGTAAAGGATCCCCCCCCCATTTTGTGCAAATGTGGTCCCCCTCCATTTTTCTCTTTGTTATAACAAGCTAGTGATGTGATATTGAGTCAGAAATACAAACTAGCATGGTTGATTGATTCAGCTTTGCAGATTTCACATAGAACTTGCAATCTTAATTTTCAGGCAGAGATGCAAGCTAGTATAGACAACTGGATCAGTTATGTAAATTTCAAATCAAACTACCAATGTAGCATTAGAGCACCTTTCTCTCCTGTAAGAAGTTTCAAAGCTGTTACAAACTCCTTCCCTTCCTTTCCCCACAACAGACATCATGTGAGGTAGGTGGGGCTGATAGAGTTCTGAGAGAACTGTGACTAGCCCAAGCAGGCTTCGTGTGTAGGAGTGGGGAAACAATTCTGGCTCACCAGATAGGAGTCCACCACTCATATGGAGGGGTGGGGAATTCAAACCTGGTTCTCCTGATTAGAGTCCACCACTATTAATCACTAAACTATGCTGTCTCTTGATGAGGCCACACAGACTAGATGTGTGTGGTTCAAGGAAGAGGAGTGTGGTTCAGGTATCATGGAAACTAGACAGAATGGTCAAGTTTACCTGCTGTGGGAAGTGACCAGGCCAAAGAATAGAATGACTGTAATGGCAGGCATCCAAAACTCTGGCTGGACAGACAAAGCTGACCCTTGAGGAGCTGCCATGAAGGTCAGACTGGGCTGGTGTGTGATCCCTGGGATGGTACTGCTAGGCTCAGTACTCCTGAGTCTGAGGGAGGCTTTGGATGGGGCTGTGGTGTTCTGGCTACCTGAGTACTCAGATTGGATTGTGTCATTAAAGAGAAGGAGCTTGTATGGGAGAAAGGAACAGAGAAGATAGGGCCTGGGCCACCTATGGGAAGAAGGGGAAGAGTTTCAGGGATAAAGGGGGAGAGATGGCAGAGTTCAGGAAAGGACAGCATCGAGGAAAAAGTGGAGAAGCCAAGAAGGAGGAGGAAGGAAATGATAGGCTAGAAGAGGAAGCATTGGTAGCTTCCCAGAGGTAGATAAATCAAGGTACATGAAGATATGTCTCTGTGTGAGATGTATTCCATCCAGCCAGATGATTTTAATGATGCCTAAGATTCCTTCTGTATGATGTAAACTTAAAATAAACAACTTCAAGCACATATAGAGGGCTGTTGTAGTTGTTTCCAGAATGGATCCCCAGCATGATGTCCAATTACTTGCCAATGGACATCACATAGTTTATGGGAGCAGAATGTTTCTCTCCTGATCACTGAATTACCACCTGGGAAGCTTTTCAGTCATATTTGGTTGATGTGATAAACTATGTCTTGTATCACATGTATAGATTTTTCCTTTCTGGTAGAGTTTGTAGAGACATTTCTATCCCACACCGAGACTTCAGAGGAATGAATATTAGAACTGCAGGGCTTTTGACTATAGCATCCATTTCTGTAACTTTCAAGTTTTTCAGGCTGATTTGATGCAAGCAGTGATTGTTTGATCCCTTACTGTTTTTAATCACATGCATATGAGATAGTTTTTTTAAAAAAAACCACACAACTGATTTAATAGTCAGCTACTAAGAAATAAAATTTAGGCATACATTCAGAGTTCCTGTAACTTAATCTGACCCTGACTTGTCTTTATTTTCTCTCTTTTATATCTTCCCAAGCTGTGAGGTGATCTTTGCAGCCAATAAATCTCATAGAGGTTGAGACTTTCTGCTGTCTGAAATAAAAGGATTTCAGGATGCTGTTAGCTTTATATTCTGTGCGAAGGAGTCACTGTTGCAATTCCAAAACAAAGTGAAAAGGAAGCACAGTCAACAAGGTGACATTCTGTTAAGATCTGATAGTGTGATCTGCCAGTAGTTGAAAGAAAGGCCTTAGATCACTGGTAACTAGGGACTCTCAGCAGTCAGGTACTAATTGTGATGTATTTAGCTAGTTAACTATATGACTTTGTTTTCTTTGTACTTGTACCTTGATTCTCAGGAGACTTATAGAGACATACAGGTGTGTCCTGCTTGCTAGAAATTGTCATTGACACAAGCTGAAGGGGTTTTTTTCTTTCTTTTCAGGGGCATTGTAAATTTTTCACTGATTAATATAGGATCAGAAGTTTGCCTAATACTTCAGGCTTTTGAAAGTGGGAAAATTGAAATTGCTACCTAGAAATTATTTTGCTATAAATAAGTTTAATTTTCGTTTTGCTTTATAGTGCATAGAAATTGCATAGAAATTTATGGTACTTATTTGACTATGTCAAGTTTCTTTCGTCATGGAGTTTTAGTTTCTAGTACGCTTGTCAGTTTGTGTGCTAATTCAACCCAGTGTTTGTAAGGTATGACTCATACTTTCATAATTCTTAGTATCACTGGTTATTGAATTGTTCTATATAATTCAGCCCTCCTCACTTCCCTTCATGCTTTGCCACAAACAACATAAAACCCCTAAAATCTTTTTTAAAAACTGTAATGGCTAGACCACTGTAGCATCATTACTTACAACAACCTGTTGTACAAACTACTTTTCCCTGAATTTCTTGCTTTTAAAAGTCTTGTCTCTAGCTCTTTGCATTTTCAAGTTGTAAGGAGGAAAGAGTATCTCCACAGTATAATGTTTAGAGACAGCCTCTTTTTTTAAAATGAAAGTTGAGAATTCAGAGGAACTAGTAGATCACTATAACAAATCATTGTAACATTATAATGCTGTAGCACAATAGCCTGTACCAACACTTAAGCCCCTCAAAGGCTTTGATGGCTAAAGGAGAACAATGGTGACTGGTAGAGAAATATGTATGTGTAGATTTCGTGGTGTCAGTTTGAATGCATCTGCAGCAAATATGAGAGGGAGACAGAGAATTCTCACTATGGGGATGCAGCCTAATTCCAAAAAGTTGTCTGAATGTTTTCCTAAAGTTGAATTTGATGACTGGTTTGAATATTCCTGCTTGGCCGAAAGCTAAGATGAATTTTCAGGAAATCAAAAGGGGTTTGCTAGACCTGTGAAATACTTGTGGTAGGAGGGCATGACATTTTCCATCTTTTTCTTCATTGTGGTTGTCTGTCACCCTTAGAATAATGTGTCAGTCCCATGAAGTCACATGCAGGTGACTTGAATTGATTATATTTATGCCTGTGTAACTCAGCACATGAATCAGAACGGAAAAAAAAATATTGCTTTAAGTAATCTGAACTGTTGGCGATATTTTATTTCCTCACCTGTCAATCAGTTTAGTAAATGTGGCAAACAGTTGTTTTTTCCTCTTCTGAATTATTGTCATAGCTGCTTCCACCATCCCTTGCGAACACTTCCAGCTTTTTTATGACTTTCTTGAAGTTTTTATTATTTTTTAAAAGTATATTTTATAATTTTTAGTTGAAGAGGTTTCTAAGACAGCTTCCAATGTTAAATTAAAACAATGTAAAGCCACAAAATGCCTAATCCTTTAGATATTTATGACTCACTTTCCTCCTCAATGGGGATACTAAGCCTTGCAACACATGCATAGTCTTATAACATTGTAAGTCTTATTATAACATTGTTCTTCCTTCCTCTGTTTTTTGTATGTGTTGTATGCTGTCTAGTAATTTCTAGCTAAGAATTAATGAACTTCAAATGCCTTACCATTAACAGGTTTGCTCAGGTCTTGAAGGCGATGGCTTCCTTTATTTAACTCATTCTGTGTCTTCCTCTTTTCATGCTGCCTTCAACATTTCCTAGCATTATGGTCTTTTCCAGTAGAATTTCCTGCACCATGTTTCAAATACATCAGTTTTCTTCCTTTCAGCTTTCTTCGTTGTCCAACTTTCACAGCCAAAACGGGGAATAACATGGTATGAAGTATCTTGATCTTAATCTCCAGTGACACATTTTTACATTTAAGGATCTTTTCTTGTTCTTTCATGACTCCCATTTCTAGTCTCACAGCCCCATTCAAAGAGGGTGGACAGATGGTTCAATGGAACCAGCAAGAGCTCGCGCTGGCCCATTTCCCCACCCCACCAGTGCATCTGGCAAATGCACTGATGGTGTTGACAAACTGGGGGTTGGCCAGGTGCTGCAGACTTTGGCAGTGCCCAACCCGGAAGGGAGGCTGGCCATTCTACACTTCATTGGCATCCAATCAGTCACCAGTGCAGGTGGGGGCATGCTGGAGTGATCCCAGGGATGAAGCCCTGCAGTCAGCTCCCATCTGGGTTTTCAAGCTGTGGATGCTATGGCTGGAACACCAGACTTATGCCACCAAAAGGGTGGTGTAAGTGAATTCAACCCCATGTGGGGCTTTCGACAGGTGGGGAGTTTTGTTGTTTTCCTCACCTCCCTGCACCACCCAAAAGTCCTCTGAAGGCAGTGGGGTCAGCTTCCACCTGGACTTAGCAGCCAAGTGCACCCTATGGAGGGCTTTCAAGTCATGGATTTTTTCCCCTGACTCTCTGTTCCACTTGAAAACCCTTTGAAGGTGGCATGGCAGCAGCCCCAGCCCCATCAGCCTTGCACTTCCGAGTGGGCTGCTACTTTGAAAGAAGAAAGCAAGCAGGGGATTCAGAGAATCTATTTAAACTCTAAGTACAACAGTGTCATACCAATATTGCAGAGGTTTTTTTTTTTAAAGTGAAATCACTTCTCTTAGATGGGAGAGAGGAGTGGTTTAATAGTGACAACAATCCAATCATTGCCAATTGGGCTAAAGGTGGGCAGGCCAGAGAAAACTGATGGAAACATTTCACACTAGGAAAAAAACAACAACTCAAAATTGGCTTCCAGAAAAACAGTGGGGCTAAAGGGGTCTCAAAAAAGCTAGAAAACCCAGAAGAGAGGGAGGGAAGATCAAAGGGAAAACTAAAGGCACAAAAATACATTCAGAAATTGATTAGAAATTAAACAGAAGCAGTACAGAGCCAGAACTGATGAGGGGAAAAACCCTAATGCGGAAAAGCCCACTGTCTTGAATCCACATCATCCTTTGAAGTGTATGGCAGAATGGGAATTTTGACCCAGGCGTTCTAGATCTTAGATTGATACTAATCATTACAGAATAGTTACTGAGCAGCAGTTGAAACCATGATGGGCAAAAATATGAAAGAGTGTTTGTTAAAAGTTCAGGTAAATATACAACTTTTAACTCAATGCTTCTTTTGTGGCATATTCCAATGTGGAAATGATGCAAATCTGGTCGTTATGAAAATTATGAATCTCTGGTGTAACCTTTTACAGTGATAAAAGTCCTATTTGACACCGGAAGATATGTGTTAGTGATGAAAGTTACTTTAACACTGTATCAAAATGGAAATGTTTAGTAGAATTTGCATGTTGAACAGCCCACTATTTTGTAATGGGCAATATCAATCCCATGTCAGACAGCTGGAGAAAATCCATCCTTGTTCAAACACATTTTTTTGTCCTTTGAGTTGCCAAGTGAAGACGATTCCCACTTTAATGATTCTTTATCTTCCCAAAGTAGAAAAACCAAACTTACAGCAATAGATTTTCTGCCTCCTCAAAATGGATTATGGATACAGTTCTCCATGTGTTACTTCAGTGCCAATCTTAGAACAGGAATATCTATAAATGCTAATAGTAATTCTTCCTTCTGTCAGTGAAACATGGCACATGGGAACACACTTTACACTCTTCTAAAAGATGTTTATTTTCCTGACATTGGATAATTGTGTCTTTAGTTAAGACTTATGAAGAGAAGGAAATTATACATAGGTTAAAAGGTATGGTACTTCGCACAGCTGAACTGTGGTTGAAGATACCAACTTCAATCCAAATTTCTGGTCATGTGGAATCTGCAACAGTTCATATGTACCTCAGGTTAGGTAATCCACAATGGAACCTCTTTATTAATTAATTAATTAATTAATTAAATTTATTTATTAAATTTATTAAAAAAAGGAGGGAGGAAGTGCTCAGCTTTGTTCTTTAATCAGTTATAGGCACTGTCCTTAGTTTTCTGGTATGCAACAGGTGTAGCATTGGGTTCAAGAGCAAACTACCATGTACAGACTGTCATCTAGCTAAAAAGAAGCTTCCTAGTTGGATCAGAATAATGACTCTTTCAGCACAACCAAAATTATATATTTTGAGGCAGGAAATAAAATGTTTCTTCCTTGGAGTTCCTCATGTTTTTTTCCCCAAATCATTTTATTTTTAGCCTGAAAACATTTTGTTTGCATCTATTTCTTTAGCGATTCTTTAGTGGAAACATTTTCACAGCATTTTCCTTTACTGTGCATATCTCTTCAAAACATTTCCCAAGCTATTCTGCAGTCTCTGGACTTCTTCCTTGGCAACATTTTCTGAGCTCACTCAATCGGCTTGCCTGTTTATTTTTGTCATTTTTAAAAATTATTTTTGTGAGGGGCCGAATCTTCAAAGTCTCATGTACACAACCTATGAGAATCATAGCATGAGGATTTGAAGCAACGTAGCATCAAATCCATGGAAAAACTTTAAAAAGCTGGAACAATTAAAAATGGCAGCCAGGAATGGTTTCAAGGGGGTGAGTGTTGTCAAGTGCGGGGGGGGGGGTCAAAAAGTTTTGTAAACATTCTTGAGGATCTATGAGGAACGGGCCAGTGTTATTTTTGAAAACTGCCATAAACTGACATCCTTGATCAATACAGCTTTGACAGTAGATTTGTAAATAAGTGGGGGTTTTTGGAAACTGTGTTTTGAGAACAGTAATTTAGGGGAAGGAGAGAGAGTTTGCAAGAAAGAATTGGAAGGCAAGAGACCCCTTTGCCTGAAAGCTAGTTTTTCCCTATTATCCCTTCCCCCAAGTTTCCTGCCCAAGCTGGTTTTATTTGATCTTTCAGCTAATGAGGGGAAGGGGAGACAGCCAGGGACAAAATAATGGAGAAAGAGTTAAACACAAAATACGAGGCGAGTCCCGGTCCCACGCACATGCTCAGGGCCAGGAACGAAGCTGAGCTACTCACCCTTGGGAGGGCTGCAAGCATGGATGGGGAAGTGCTTTCCCTTCCCCGGGGAGCAATGGCGGCTTGGGTAAGTTGCGGCCGCGTCTTTTCTTCAGCTGCCACTGAACAGCATAGTTAAAAACTCTAGGGTTGCCAGCTGTGGGTTGGGAAATACCTTGAGATTTTAGGGCAGAGGCAGGGTGGGTGGGTGGGATTTGAGAAGGGCAGAGACTTCAGCAGGGCATTATGCTGCTTCACATAGTGGCAAATTTTAAGTCTGCCTAAATCTCTTTAAAATCAAGAGGACTTTAAAGTGCTTAACTTCGGCTCATCATGTCTAAGGTTTGAAGTGCAAATCAGGATGCTAAAGTAGTAATACAGGAGCTATTAAATCAATGTGTTCTCTGGGGAAAAAATGCCATTTTGAGCTGTGTGTTGAGATTGTAACCAACAGTTGAGCCTTGAAATTGCTTTGTGGGCTTTCTTTTTACCTTTTTTGTTATTGCATACTTTACATGTTATACACTTGTACATTTATTCATAGAATATGGTCTGCAGGATATTTCTAGACTTTAAATAATGAAGGCTAGAAAGAGGACAATTTTATCTTATATCACTATGCATATTTTTAAACAGAAAGCCTTTAATATATTTGAACAACATTTAAGGTGAAAAGGCCAAAGTATTGAAGATTATAAAAGTAATGAACATTATTTTTTATGGCTTTTCTTTTTTGTATGTTCTTTTCATGCTATGTGATTTAGTGGTTTGCATTCTGGTGTGTTTTAACTGCTTAGTTATTATGTTGCTTGGGTATCTTAACTTGTACTGCATGCAGTGTAAGTTTCCCTTTCTCTTCCCTTACCACACTCCAGTGGACCTAAGCCCTCTAAAGAAATTATGCCTCCGTGGGTCAATGGGTCATCAGGAATATTGTGAGGATCAGAGAGGAGAGTTCCATTGACAGTGAGGAGTATGCAAAATCACTTTTCTCTGTTCTGTGAAGGAACATAATGTTTAGAATCCAAATCCCTGTTTTTACAGATGTGAGGGAAATCCATGTGACGTGTAACAGTTTCAGAGAGCTATGTAGATCTTGCCACAGGAACCACATACAAAGAAGGGCAGACCTTTTATATGTAGTTTTAAAACTTGTTTAATTTTATTTACTATATTTGATCATACCTTTCCTCCAAGAAATGTAGGACAAGTTGCCTCTTTCTCTGTCTTTCATTTTATCCTTATAACAACCCTGTGAAGTAGGTGAGACTGGCCTAAGGTCGCCCAGTGAGCTTCATGGCTGAGTAGGAGTTTGATTGGGTGTCAATTAATAAAAAATTATTAAGGTTCTGCAAACTTGGATTGAGACAGTACTGTCACCTGCTGTTGATGTCTGTGACAACTCTTCTGACAAGGATCTGTGATGAGTCTTTTTTGGCTTCAGTTAATTGACTGGGGTTCTGGACTGATATATTAATCCTGACTTTTGTAGGCAGTTTCTTAATGGTTTGTGCCAAGAAACAGTATCAATATTAGTGTGTACTGTTGGGAGATCTTTGAAACTTTCAGGGTAAAGTAAAGGTAAAGTTTCCCCTTCAGTCGTGTCCAACCCTGGGGTGCCACTGCAAGCAGTGATTTTATAGGCAAGCCTCTTTTGTGGGGTAGTTTGCCATTGCTTTCCCCGGCTATTCTTTACCCCCTAGCTATGAGCTAGGTACTCATTTACTGACCAAGAATGGATGGATGGCTGAGTTGACCATGAGCCAGCTGCCAGGATATCTGACCCACAGGGGGCTCAAACTCCTGACCGTGTGAGTGGCAGTGCAAGCACTTAACCACTACGCCACGCGGCTCCTAATTTTCAGGGTAGCAGTACTATAAACCCTTGTTTGGAAGCCAATGCCATTTGAATTGGCAACGTTTACTTCAGAGTAAATTAGGATTGGGTTTAATATTGAGATCCTGTTCACACTTCATTGACAGTAAATGTCATGCAAATGGATGAGACCCCAATGTAATCAGTAAGAGGTAGCATAGAACAGAACAGAACCTCAAATCTTTTTTCAGCTGATAAGAGGATTTTGCATTTCTAGTCAGGCAAACCACTACAAGCTAAGAGTCAGGCAAACCACTACAAGCACCAGAAAAAAAACCACACGGATAACCATCTCCTCTGTGGAACTTCTACTTGCAGTGTAATTGATAAGACGCAGAGCCATGTACTATTAGAACAAAAAAAAATAAATCAAAGACCACAAGCCCTTGCTCTATCTTTCTTTTGCCCAGACAAACTTTGCTGTTATCTCAAAGGACAGCCTGAACATATCCTGCTATGAGCAAAGGGGTCAGGTAAAGAGATATTTTCTGCTGCTATACCCCAGCTTTACTTGTGGTAATTCAAGGAGAAAGTGAAAAGCAACTACTAGATAATATATCAGTTAGTGTGTTTGCTTTGCATAATTGACCAAAGCTTTGCAAAATATGCAAATTATGTGGCCCAGTTTGGGGAACTTAAATCATGCAAACTTAAATCTGGCGACCTCATGGTGGAGGCTCCTTCCAAGTAAACTGTATTGTAGTCATTCTGTAGCTCCATGAGTGATATATCACCATGCATATAGCCAGTTTTATACATTACTGAAATGTCACATGTCAATCAGCTTCATGGCTTCAAAGGGTACCTCATGTTCAGATACAGATTTGGCCAAATCTGATAAGAATGAACAAGCTCTGTCTTAACACTTAGAATTAATGATCCTTGGAATTCTTCATTCTCTGCTTTTCTGTTTTTTTGCCCATCACTCTTTTTTTTAACCATTTCTCTATGTTGCTCGGTTGTTCCTGTAAACCGTACAGTTTGAACTTTTAAAGAGCAACAGAACAAAAAATATATTTTGGTTACAGAATCCATCTTTGTCTCCTGACGGGTACACATTGTCGCTCAGCTCCCCAGAAGGAAACCGTGCCATTCAAGGTACAAGCCAAAGTTGCTGCTTAGTAAAGAAATCAGGCATTTATCATTAAGGGGGCTGGGTCTCTTTTTGGATTTAACTGTTGAGAGATCACAGATTGGTCTAAATCAGGGGTAGGGAACCTGCGGCTCTCCAGATGTTCAGGAACTACAATTCCCATCAGCCTCTGTCAGCATGGCCAATTGGCCATGCTGACAGAGGCTGATGGGAATTGTAG
>NC_059430.1:98181428-98200224 GCF_021028975.2 Sphaerodactylus townsendi | reverse complement strand
ATATATATATATATATATATAAAGCAAACACTGACTTTGTTAGTCACTCCCTAACGCCGAAACAGCTGGACGGATCGTCCCCAAATTTTCACAGAACGTCCCTTCCTGTTGTGGGCAGGTAATCGGACCTTCAAATTGCCGAAAGTCCATACCTGAGCCAGGTAAAACATCTTTTTCCTGGCACACCGGGCCATGAAGCTGGCTCTGTTTAACTGTCACCCTTAGAATGTTCGTGCAGCCTGTCTGTCTGTGGCCTGAGGGCTTAGAATGTTCATGCAGATGGGCAGAGATGAGCAGTGAAAACAGTAAATAGGCAATACTGTTAGGTAATACGAGGGGAAGTGAAACACATACACACTTTGCCGTGTGAGACGTCAGCTGGGGTTCCCCCCCTCACACGCAGGTTACTTTCACTCTCTGTGCCTCACCCACTGCTACCACATAACACACATCCAGCTCATCCTCACACACCTCACTCTGCCCTCCCTCACATCCAACCACCACTTACCCACTTCTTCACCCATATTCGCCACAGCTCTCTTTTACTAAAAGCGAGCTGGAGTTTGCCTTTTTCTTCTAAGAAAATCCACGGAGTGGGGGCAAACCGACACTATTGGCTCCGCTTCTTTTGCACGTGACCCTTTAAGAACCCAGGGAGCTGGCCTCAATCTGAGTGCCTCACCACCCTGCCTCTGCTGCCTGACTGGGATAGCCTGCTTGCCCCAGTTCTGACTTACCCAAGCCAGGACTGTGTGTGTCAACCAGCCTCATGGACAGCAGGATTTGCACTCTGGACAGTTCCATTGTGGAATGGAAAGGGTTACATTATACTAAAAAAAAACAAGACTCCACCATATAACAATGTGAATTGAAAAGGGAAAGAGGGATTCCATTTGACCACCCCAAAAGGCTATGTTGCGGATCATTGGACCTGCATGGACATCTGTGTGGGTTGCGGACTGTGATGAGAAGGACAATTGCCACAGCAACACGTGGCCAGGCCCCATTAGTTAAATATATAATTATTTTGTTTTTGTATTTCAATGCTATATAATTATTCTGTTTTTGTATTTTAATGCTTTGTAAAATGCTTACAATGTGTTTTAGTCCTTAATGTAAACTGTGGGGAGCAAGGTCATAGTTGAAGTGTTTTCTTAAGCATGTATGTCCTATGGCTAATACATGTTAATTTGGATTTGAGAAAGCAACACCATAATTTGGACATGAAATCAGACCCTCTATCTGAGATTATTTTGCCTGGAACTGGATGTAATCTGTAAATATGACTCACAAATAATGGCCAATTTCTGTGCTGTAGGAAGTTGTTTCAAAGGCACAAATTGTGCTTGTTTCTTTTCATATCCTTGATCACTGTGATGTCCAGTGTATTATGTGCCAACACTTTGTCCATTTGGATTTGAATGCTCCACAAGATCTTAAGCTTCTTGTTTTCCGTGACTTTCTCTGGGCAATGTTCCCAGTTCTTAGCCATTCTGATGTAGTAGTAGTAGTAGTAGTAGTAGTAGTAGTAGTAGTAGTAGTAGTAGTAGTAATGAAGCCTATGAATACCTGGGCATTTTGCAACTGGATAACATCAAGCACAAGCAAGTGAAGACTGTGTTCACCAGAGAATACACCGAGAGGGTCAGGAAAATTTTGAAATCCAAATTAAATGGCAGAAATACCACCAAGGCTATCTACACCTGAGCAATACTTGTAATCAAGTACACTGTAGGAATCATAAACTGGCCACAGGCTTATTTGGATGCATTGGATAGAAAAACTCAGGCGCTTATGACAATGCACTATGCCTTTTACCCACGTAGTAATACTGACAGCCAACACCTTTCCCTGGTGGCCGAGGGTTACTGCAAATAAATCAAGCAGTGGAAGGGGAGAAATATGTGTTGACAAATTATCTGACTGAAAGTGAAGAATAGGCATTGATTGAAGTGAAGAACAGACATTTATTGAAAGCCCAGAGATCCAAACAGGAATATAGAAAAAATGTAATTAAAATGAGGACTGAAGTTGGCACAACAAAGTATTGCATTGCCAGTTTCTGGAGAAGATCAAGGACAAGGTGGACATTGAAAAGCCCTGGCTGTGGTTAACAAGTAGAACTCTGAAAAGGGAAACTGAATCACTGACTTTAGTCACTCAAGAGCAAGCCATTAGAACAAATAAAATCAAGACCAGAATAAAAAAATCCTCAGATGATGCAAAGGCAGATTGTGCCAGGAAGCTGACAAAACTGTAGATCATGTACTCAGCTGCTGCAAAAAGATTCCCCAGACTGAGTACAAACAGAGGCACAACTCAGTGGCTAAGATAATCACTGGAATTTATGCAAGAATTACAACATTAAGAAAACTAAAAACTGATGGGGACATTGTCCAGAGAAAGTCATGGAAAATTAGAAGGTCAAGATCTTGTAGGACTTTCAAATCGAAATGGACAAAGTGTTGGCACACAATACACCAGACATCACAGTGATAGAGGACAAAGCAGCCATCATCGACATAGCAGTACCTGGTGACAGCAGGGTCACTGAAGAAGAACATGAGAAAGTCACTGAATACCACAATTTGAAAATGGAGATACAGCAACTTCTGACACAAATAACGGAGGTAATTCCAGTGGTAATTGGCACCATGGGTGCCATTCTGAAAACAGTAGGGTGGCACTTGAAACATCTTCAAATTGACACAATCAACCTCTGTCAGATTCGTAAGGCAGCCCTGCTGGGATCACAACAAATACTATGCCTATACATTACAATATCCTAGGCCTCTGGGTGAGGCTAGAATTGTAATGACAGGCCAACAACCAGCTAAAGAAGTGGCAGCTGTGATATTAAACAAAATTAAATAATAATAATTATTATTTTATCTATATTGGTTCTGGAGTACTAGCCCATCTGTTATATATACATATATACATAAACCCTCTCTAAGGCATCCTCTCTGTTGTCTCGATATGTTCTGCAGAAGAATTAGTTATCTTAGCTGATGTAGCTTAGAATTTGGGGCCTTGCTGTTACTGCAATTGATCTTTCACTTTCCAGTAGCGGAGGAACTCTTTAAACCATCATCTCAAGTTTATATCATTCATAGAAACTTAGTCTGGGGTCTCCCCTTGCTACCATTGCTTTGGGACACAAAAAGGAACACAACTTAGGAAAGGAGCAGGGTTAAAAGGGAATTCTTTAATATTACATGGACCTCTGCTTTTATCTTTGTTTCTTTGCTTACAACTAAAGAATATGCTGTGAGACAGAAAGAAGGAAGATGAAGATCAAATCACAGACATTTCAGTGGCAGGCTTATAACAACCCGTTGTTTTCAAAATCTACAAATAAAGGCATTCCACAGAGGCACAAAATACATACTATGGTTAAGGTGTAGAAAAAGCCATCTGAAACTTTGGAAGCCTACAAGTGACATTGCTGGGGGAAAAGGCAATTGAGGGATAAAAGAGAACTTTTTGCAAGGATTTTTTCTGATTCTGGATAGTTTATGTTTAAAAGAAGGGCTCCACATTGGATAAGATCATTGATAACTTGGCAAATGACACAAACAATGTCTGAAAAAAATACTTCCGAATCCAGCTACGATGGGAAAGGAATGACAAAGCAACACAAAGAAGTTGCCACAAGGACCCAGCCAAAATACAATGGTGCTGGATTTTAGTTAAATATTAGGCTTATCATTTGCCCAGCACTATCCTCAAACTCCCATCCATGCTGCCCTATCCTTGCTGGGGCCCAAATATGGGGGGAAAGGGAGGGGGAATGTAGATCAACATTTAGACAACAACATCACAGATCGCTGAGGCATCACTTCTGATTGAAACCTGGAAGTAGTACCTCATTGTGAATTAATGCTTTCTCTCCCCATGCCCTGCCTACTAAAACACCTGGGGGTGCTGGGTGCCTGGAGCCCTAGCACCTGGATAGCAATGATTAACAATAGAATAATCTACCAAGGGAAATATCATTGAATAAGTACCTGATAATTAACACTACAAGCATGGAATAGCTTGTTTTATTTTATTTTATCAAAATTATTTGTATTCTATCTTTCTAGCCAATTAGTGCCTTCAAGTAAGACAACAGTGAAAAATACACGCCAAATCAACATATAAAAATGATACATATATTTAAATTGGCAATTAAAACATTTGCAGGAAGGAAGGTCAATAATAGAATACCAAACAAAACAACACAACAAAATTAAGGAATCCCTCCTTCTGATGGCTGTAATGGTTGGGCAGGTTCATAGAAAGTAGGGTAGGTTTATATGGGTAGGCAGTTCTTCAGGTATGTTGGTCCCAAACCATTTAGGTCTTAAAAGGTCAATATCTGTACATTGCATTGGGCCTACAAAGAAACTGGGAGTGACTGTAGATTGAACAAGACTGGAGTGAAATGTTGCCTAAGACTCACTCCAATCAGATGAAATAAGGTGCTGGTAGTAGTCTATCTGTAGTACATAAATCTCTAGAAAAAGTATTTTTTAAAAAAAATATTCTACAATAAAGCTTATAAAATCTGCACACCTCATGTTCACATGATACCTGAACACTTCAAATTATTTTAGTGATTTTAGTGATTATGAATACCCCACCCCTTTTAACCATCCCAGGTGGCAAAGAGCATACACAAAAGTACTCAAAGCAGCAACATATATATGGGGGGGGGGGGAGTTGGATTAAAAACACAGGAAAAATTTATTAAAATTCACAGCTGGCATGAATGTAAAAGTTAACGGCACAGCACCCTCTGAAAGCATTGGACCCTAGAATGAAACATAGGTGCCTGAAAAGCATCCGCCCACTCACATGGAGAACTTTACTCCCTAGGGTGAGATTTGGGCCACCGTGCCAAGTCAGCAGCCACCCACAATCTTCAGTGCTCTTATTCCTGTTGCAATTGCCTCCATACAAAGGCTGATGCCAGAGTCTGCAATTTGCACTGATCATTGTTTAACATATCCAAATGAGAGTGAGACTCTTGAGAGCTTTGTGGCCCCTATAGGCCTCCATACAGCTAGACACCTTGACGTTGACCAGTCTAGCTTTCCAATGCTAATAAACTATCTTTCTAATTTCATGGCCACTGCATGTCTTTCTAGGCAGCTTGTTCCATTCCTCCTCCATTCTACGCTGTACACATGGACCCTGCAGATCACTGTGCCCCCCTGGTCTCCATGAGCCCTCTCTCTTCATGTCCCATGTTATTCCAAGTGTCATTATATTTGTTTTCCAATTATATTCTAGATGACCACCCTGCATTTGCCATCCCTCTCCTTCATGCTATGGCTCTTCTTCCAACACTTAGGTTTCTCCTATGCATCATTCTACCCTGCTGGAGCTTTGGGCACCTCAAGCCATGTCGGATGGTGTCCCACAGTTTCGAGGATAAGGGCATGGTGCCCATAATATTGTGGCACCATCATTGTGGTGGTGGGGGGGGTTCTGCATGAAATCTGTGGTAAGCTTGCAACATGTGATGTTACCATCAATCTTTCTTTGTTCCCTCCCATCCACCCTAACAGAGATGCAGAAACACAGTTGTCGAAGTTTATAAAACTTAACTGAGGTGGGGCAACAAGAGCATGAGGACTCCTCTCAGATCTTCAATCAGTCCAGTCAGCAGCCCTTTAGGGTGGGTCAGTGGCATTGGTGCCATTGCCCCTGCCCCATCTGGCTATGAAGTCACCATGTGGAAATCTCTGTGCTGTACTTGGTACTTCTGCCATTACCAACATTAATAGATGTGTTCTCCTTGGCATCTATTCCAGAGGGAAGAGCAATCTTTCTCCCAAACATAATGAGCCCAAGTTCTCCTTTGAAAAAAACAAACCTGTGATTGTTGGGGAAGAGTCACTCACCTCCACATCCTCGGCCTGGACCATTGGAGGAGCCTGACTACTACAGGGGATGTGAAATTTTTACATTTGTGCTACTGGCTCCCTTCTACCTAATCCCCAGCACAATACACAGACAATCCCTTGTGAACAGGGAGGGCAACATTGCTTTTGTGTCTTTAGGAAAATGCTGGCTGTTGATCCCTGCGAGGAGTGGTGGGGGAAGTCAGGGCAATCTCTGCCCCATAGGAATCATATCCTCACTGTGGAGCAGAGCGCCAGTTTATAATTGGCCAAAGATGTGCTTCTCTGATATCTGTGAAGTGAGAAATAAATTAAATCACTAAGTTAAAGGAGGATAGACTTCATGTCTCTGAGAGCTATTTTTCAAGAGCTTGGAAAGCAACCAGTCACAAAATGCCATCTCAGCAGGTGAAGACTGTCACAAAATGGCAGAGGTAGAAAAATTCCAGTTGTTCAAAGAGGGCCCGGAAAAGGCAAGCAACCATTTAGATGTGGGGGAGGGGGTCAACATCACTCTTCTTTCCCACCAAAAGCAAGGATTTGTGTGTCTGTATGCATTCATGAATAAGCAGCAGGCAAGATTTATTTATGGAAATGACTATGTTCTGCCTTTTAACTCTAAAGTTAGGGTTTCCAAACATGGCAAACATCAAAATCATTAAAACAAAATTTTTAAAAAACAAATAACTCACTCAGAAAATGCCAAACAAAATATATACATCTTCACCTGCTGATAGAAGACAATGATTGAAGGGGACAGATGAAACTCCCTGGAGAATTCCATTTTGGTACCACAACCCAGAAGATCCTTCTCAGCTTGCCACCCTTCTAACCTTAGAAGTAAGGACACCCAATGAATAGTGTCAGGATGGAGCCTGACATCAATGGGACTAGGTGCAAGGACTCACACCTGCCTGTGGGGAGGGGGAAAGCTGTCTTCACATCTGATATGCTAATAGATCTTTTCTGTTCTTTCATTTTCCTTTGATGCTTGCAACTGTAGCTAAACTAGTTGTTTAATCTGTATTTATTGTTTTAATTGCTGCTGAATTTTAATGTTAGATTTTATGTTATATTGATTTACTGTTCTGGAAACAGTCATGTTGTGAGCCGCCTCGAGCCCTTCAGGGATGAGGCAGCCTATAAATTTAATAAATGAATAAATAAAAATAAACTAGGAGTGACTATGGCGCCTTCCCAGCAGGGGAAGGCGGCTGAACACTATCACTGTGCTGTCCTTGAGATGCTCAACTTCCAAACAGCTTTCTTTCCATTGTGTTGTTCTCATGTTCCATGAGAAACAGGGAAGGGGTTTAAAAGTGGGTATTCTAAGGGGATAAATGTAACTGTACTTCCATAGCCCGGCAGAACTGGCTTTGCAAAAGCCAGATACTAACTGTGTTCAATAAAGAATTCAGAGCCTTTTTATTGACTTCAGTCCAAAGACCTGACGAATTGTTCCTGAAGATGATCACTGTGGATGTATAGGTTCATATGGGAGTATGCTAGTTTTAACATATGTTGGTTACAACTAGTCATGTAAGGCTTCAAAGGTCAGTGCCAATACCTTGAATCGGGGCTGGAAACTGGAATAGGTAGAACAAGACTGTATGGGAAAGGTGGCAGTGAGATGGATTGGAAAGAGAACTAGTGCTATAATTTTCCCATCTAGAATAAAAGTGTGCATAGGTGTGTTAGCCACCTACTCCTCTCTATGAAAGAGAAAGAAAACAGAAGCCAATGCAGCCAGTAACTTTAAAAGAGTAGCTGTGACTTAATGCAGCCGCCATTGCTGTTGGGGAAGGGACAGCCCCAGGGGCGTAACGAGGCAGCCCTGGGCAAACTGTAGCCCTGGGCAAAACCTGAGTTGGATACCCCATGAGTGACCACTCCACCATGACCAACAATATTTTGCAACAGGACATTGGTGCCTGCAGGGAGTGCATTTTTAGACATATCAGCGCCAAAATTTCAGCATATATATCATGGGGAAGTTGTCCTTGTATGCTACTCCCCAGGTTTTGGTGAGGTTTTGGTTTAAGGAGTCCAAAGTTATATGGACTCCCAAAGGGAGTACCCCATCCCCCATTGTTTCCATGGGAACTAATGGGAGATGGGGGCTACGGTTTTGAGGCTCCATAAGCAAATGAACCAAATTGCACCAAACAGGGGGCGTACCATCATCTCCAGATGATACCCTGAAATTTTGGTGCCGATACGGCCAAAAATGCACCCCCTGCGGGAACATCCTAGAAATTTGCCCAAGAATCTTTGTTCCCATTGAGTTTTCTGCATTGCTGTCAATGGGGGTTTGCAGCAGGCTGTGGGGGGCACATTTCTGAAGGCACAATCTCAAAACTTTCAGGGTCTCATCAGGAGACTGCCCTGGCTAATGATGCCCCAAGTTTGAATTTTGCAGTTTGGTTCAGGGGGGCCAAAGTTATGGACCCTCAAAACTGTAGCCCCATCTCCCTATTAGCTCCCATTGGAAACAATGGGGGATAGGGGAACACCCTTTGGGGAGTCCATAACTTTGGACTCCCTGAATAGCTCTCCGCAAACGGGGGGGGTAGCAGCATGGGACAGTCTCCTGATGATACATGAAAGTACAGTGCCATGGCCTACAAAATACGCCCCCTGCAGGCCAAAAATGGAAAACCACTAAAATGCCCAAAAACGAACGCAGCATTTTGACGCCCCCCCACAAGGTGATGCCCTGGGCAGCTGCCCACCTTGCCCAATGGGCATTACGCCAGTGCCAATGGGCATTATGCCAGTGGAATAAGCAATGCACATTTGATAAATCTCACATTGGGGAACAAAATTTCACATTAGATTAGACCAGGGGTAGGGAACCTGCGGCTCTCCAGATGTTCAGGAACTACAATTCCCATCAGCCCCTACCAGCATGGCCAATTGACCATGCTGACAGAGGCCTTTGACGGGAATTGTAGTCCCTATTTATCTGGAGAGCCGCAGGTTCCCTAGATGGGCTAGACAGATCAGGAGAGCTTTTTTAAGCTGCTTGTATAAAATGTTATAAACACCAAGCATTACTGTTAACAGCTGAACTAGTGGTAAAAGTATAAGGGATTGCATGAAGTGCTAAAAGTAGGGAACTTCAGCATTTTGAAACCATGGTACTTTGGAAAACTCAATGAAATGAAATCAGTAGGCCATGCAAATGAAGCTCTGCAATTTGGGAATTTGACTAAACAACTAGCTAAAAAAGATTGATTAAATACAGCAAATTCTATGGTTCCAACAAAATTCTTGCTGTTAAAATGCTGCTGCCTGAAGTATGTTACTGCCCGGAATACATGTACTACTTTAAAAGAAGCTAAACATTATCACTCCTGGCTGCTCTCAGTTTGATTATAGTCTTAAAAATAGCGTATATTCACCGATGCTCCCTAACTTTATTTTGCCCCCTTTTCTATTTCACTCATGCACAAACACACACATTAAAATGATGCACTTCAGGAATGAAGCGGCCTATTTCTCAAATCTAATCAGTCAATCAATAAATAAATTTCTTGCTGCCAGAACATAGACAAATCTAGGTTAGAGAGGTTTTGCATGCCCTGCTGTCGACCTTATGAAAATATACATAACTCCCATGCATGCTTTGTGGCACTTCTTAACAGAGAGTAATTGTGTTGTGTGGGATGGAAATTATTCATTTACCTCCCATGAGAACAGCAGATATGCAGCCACATGGCCTTGTGCTGCCAATTCTCAGATTTAGCTTTACAACAGATGTGTACAACTGGCAGCCAACTTTCTGCCCTCCATGTCTACAAGGGATGCAGGATGCTGATCCCTGGCTCTCCACTGCATACCATCAGTCACAAGTGCTGGGTGGTGGATGGGTAGTGACAAATTCAGGTGTCAGGCATACGCTGAGAGCACTTTTGGTACTGGGCACTGCTGGCACGGGAACTGGACATATCTCCTGCACCATCCTCACAGAGACTTTCCTTTTGGAATAGGCAACACTGCCTGCTCTTGAGCAAAGGTGACACAGTGCCCGTTGCAGCGCATGAGTGGCAGTTGAGACATCTATTTCCAACATTACTCTAACCATCTTCAACATTTGCCCAGTGGCTAGCAGAGTCCCAACAGTGCCCCAACAAAAAACATCAAAAAGAGCCCCTACTGGATCAGACCCCAGACCCATTTAGTCCAGCATTCTGCCCTAGGAAGCCCATGAGTAGGGGACACTAGCTGTGTGGGAAGAAAGACTTATACTGTGGGAAGGAAAGGAGACACACTGTGGGAGGAGGAGGGAGGGAGGGAGGGAGGGAGGGAGGGCACGATGTGGGACCAGGATGGAAGGAAGGAACAGCGGAGCACAAAAAGAGAAAATGGAGAGGCCATACAGACAGAAGAAGAATGGAAGATATACAGGAATTTTAATGGCGCACCTTATTAAAATATTAACTCAGAGTGTGGCACCAATTAACAGAGGGAACAGAACAGGCACCAGAGGGACAGCCCAGATGACCAAGGGCTTGGGGAGGAGGAGGCTTTAGCTCGATGGGGTGGGCAGGGGAGGATCCCGCATAAAGTGAAAAGGTGCAAAAAAAAAAATCCCAGCCCCCAGATGTTTGGTGGGTCTTGGTGCTGTGGAACCACCATACAGCACGCCTGCCTAGGAAAAATGCTCCTTTACTTTTTTTTCATTTTACCTTTCTCTCTTTCTGCTGCAAGTTTGTCAGCTGCCTCTGTGCCAAGCCCCCCACCCAGGCTGCTCGCATTAAAAAAAAAGGGGGGGGGAGATTAAAGTCCAGGCCTCCAAAACGAGCCAGCACCATTGAAGCTGGCAAGCCCCCCCGCCCCCGCGAACTCACCCAAGACCTGCCGAGAAAAACAAAGGGGGAACAAAGAGGGGCTTCTCATCAGAGGCATATTTATGGGGGAAGGAGGGCATGATGTAAGAGTGGGGCACATTCCCTGTCCTCCCACCTGCCACACCAGCCCATCTGATGACTTCCAGTAGCTGCTGTTCTGGAACTCTCTCAGGCAGGGTCTGGAGTCCTCTTCATTACTAGCCTTAGTTTTAACCAACTGGCCAGCTCAGCTGCACCTGCCGGCCTCCTCGCATGATTGCTTCGGCTTTCTCTTTCTCTTCCAGCCAGCCTCCCTCCGATAATGGTAAGTGAGGCGGAGCCAAGGGCCGGTGGCTAAGAGAACACACAAGTGAAGCAGCAGCAGGTCAGCAGCAACCCTGGAACTTAGCTTCAGTGGGTGGGGCTGAAGCGAGGGCCCCTACTCATACCCCCACGTGACAGGAGGCTTCTCCGCCCTGGGCAGCACTGGCCCATTTCGCCCAGCAGTGCGTTACGCTTATGGATAGCCCCGTTAGCTGGCTGCCACCTTCCCTGGGCCTCGCAAGACCTCGTTCCAGGCTCACGAGGCCCCGTCCGGCCTGCCACGCATGTGTGGCAGGCATGCAGGCGCCATTTAGTGATGTCAGGTGGGTTGCCCTGATGTCTCTGGGAGGAGGGCCGTGCAGCTTATATAAAGTCAGGTCTGGCCTCGCTCTCCCCCATTTCCACCAGAGCCCTCTGGGCATGAGTTAACATTTGGCAGACTGATTTTGGATCAGGATTCAAGTTCAGTTGAACTCATTTCACATTGTCTGAAGATCTGCAAGACGTTAGAGCGTGAGAAACATGTCTGTCGTAAGAAATGATAAATAGCAGCTATTTGGAAAGAAAAGACATTGACTTGTGACAGCATGCCTGCTCGGGTTCATATTTTCTAGGTTGCTCCCCCCACTTCTCTCTCTGGAGGTACATCCTGGTAACAGACCAAATTCATTTTACAGTAAATAAGGAACAGGCTGAAGTATTCCAAAGGTAAACAAAAGGCACAAACTTGCTTTGTATTTTTCCATCACAGTATGTGAAAGAAAAAGCTCTGGGTGACCGCTGCTGTTGATTTAGGAGATTTCATGCAGTTGTTCAGTCAAATAAATCAGTGGTATTGATACTGGTAACTGATGGCAGGCACAGAATGTACTTTCTATTGTGAGGAAAAATATTCAGTACTCAACATTACACAGGAGGACCTTGGACTATGCCCCTCTTCTCAGTTTGACTTACACCTCGGGGTGGCTGTTCTGAGAAAATGTAGGAGGGGAGAATGATGTTCTAGGCCACTATGACTTCCAAATGGGAGGAAGAGCATTGGAGGAATCCCAATGAAACATGTTGCAGACAGACTATGCATATGAAGCACGTGGGCCTGTATAAAAGTTGTACCTGTTGGAAGCACATCAGACACAAAAAGGTGCTGGTTTATATTCAATGAAATGTTCCCTCTTAAATATATTTGAAGTTAAATTAGAGAAGAAAATTGAAATACTACTGTTGTATATGATAATGGCAGCAAGGATACAATCTGCCAAGAACTGGAAGAAGACTTCGACCCCAACTATAGGTGACTGGCTATTGCAACTTACAGAATATGCGAAACATGACAAAACTATCAAATATACTCAAAAGAAATAAGTCAACAGAAAACTTTTTTTGGAGGTATGGCAACCTTTAATTAAATTTTTTTTAACTTAAAGATGAATATAAGAATTTATTGATATATTTTAGTGTTGATATTAACAAATATGATTATAAGAAATTTATTATGTAAGTAAAGATACTTACAAAAGAAAAGGAAATGGAAAAAAGGAAATTGATGCTAAGTGGAAGTCCCACAATCTGACTTATTTCTCTTTTTCTCTCTTTTCTTTCTTTTATCTTCTTTATTTCTATATTGTATATCTATTTTTATACACTCTAATATCATGGCTATATTTTATGAGTGACCTGTTATGACAGTTACAATTTTGTGTCCAAAATGAGTGTCCTATGTAAATAAAGAACTCATGTTGGAACTATATGTGAAACTAATGCACCTTAATTTTAAAATATAATAGCTTGTACATGCATGCCATTTCTCTAATTTGCATGAAAAAAGAAAGCAGTGTGGGAGAAAGCCTATTTAAAAAAACAAGGATGAAATAAGAACATGTACATGCTAGGGAAGCTTAACCCTACTCCTTCCCAGTCTTTACCCTCAGTGCACTCTGGTGCTTGAAGCATCTTTCTATCAGCATTACAGTCGGGGGGGGGGGGGGATGTTTCAAGGCCAGTGTGCTGCTCCTTGCCTACAGAGACTTTTGTCTGATGAAAAATAGATATCCCAACCACTTTCGAAGAAGAAGAATTTGGATTTATAATCTATTTAGCAGCTTACAAACTCCTTTCCCTTCCTCCTCCACAGCACACACACCTTGTGAGGTCGATGGGGCTGAGAACCTTTGGAGAGAACTGTGACTAGCCCAAAGTCATCCAACGGGTTTGTGTGCAGGAATTGAAACAAATCCAGTTCAGTAGATAAAAGTATGCCACTCATATGAAGGAATGTGGAATCAAACCCGATTCTCCAGATTAGAGTCCCTCACTCTTAACCACTACACCATGCTGGCCCTTTTAGTAGGGGTAGAGTGATGTAAATGCAGAAAGATCCCCTTAAGTATCTTTGTACAGTATTTATTCCCATGACCAGTTTTCTCTGTATGTTGCCTGGGTATTACTGCTGGGGATACAAACAAAACAAGCAAAAATCTAAAACAATTTAATAAATCAAGTCTCTTTTTTATATATAAAAAAGAAAACAAATGGAAAGCATGAAATGAAACAGTAGATTCCTAATTTCTTAATGAAGAAGACAATTCTGTTTTGAACTCAGTAAAATTTACTTCTAAGAAACTAGGACCTCTTCCACATGCACAACTTACCACAGAAGTGAAACCTTGTGTCTTGGAAACGCTCTCTGGATATCATTACACACACCTCCTTTCCACTATCATTTTAGGGGTTCCCTTCCTTGTCTCCTCAGTTGCATTTATTCTACACTATTTATGAATATGTAATATTCCTGAGGATGTCATCTGTGATGCAGAACAACCGTCCACTTTTTTCCCCTTTTCACCCAGGCACTTTAGAGTTCCTGTGTTCCTGCACAGTTAAATTGAAGCAGCAATTTTTAAAAATGCCTCACCCTCACTTTCTACCATTGAGAACTACACATATAAAATGGAAGCAACCCCCTCCACTAGAGTAGGCACCAATAGCTGAAGGAACAGAACCATGTAGCCCCCACCCTCAGACATATGCAAAAAAGCATTAGAGTTGAGTGGAGGTTAGGTGATTACGCAGGAGCATGGGATAAGAATCAGGTGTTTGGTGGGGCAGAGAAATAAGGACTATTTCAACATGATTATATGCTCAAGGGAAGGTGGTTTGGAAATGGATTTTAAGAATCATGGGCCGTTTCCGCACGGCCTTTTTATGGCGCCCTGGGGACGGGAAAAACGCCATCCCCAGGGAGCCATTCGCACAGGCAGCGCTGCTGCAACGCAGCAGCGCCGACCTGACTGCACTCCCCCTCCCCCAGGGCGGCGTCAGGCCGCCCTAAAAAACAACCTTTTAAAGGGTTGTTTTTGCCGCAACAGCGAGTTCCCGGCAGCACGGTGTGAACCGCACCGCCGGGAACACGCTGTTTCCCTTCCCCGTCCCACTCACCTTGTCCCCGTCGTCGGCCTGCTGGCCTCTGCAGCCCCTCCCTCACTGTCCTCCGACCCCTGGAAATCGGAGGGCAGCGTGGGCGGGGCTTCAGAGGCCAGCAGCCCGATGATGGGGACAAGGTGAGTGGGACGGGGAAGGGGGCAGAGGCGGCTCCATGCGGAGCCGCCTGTCCTCCGCCGGCCTCCCCTGAGGCTGCACGCACACTTGCGTGTGAAAGTCCTCCACCCCCACGCCGGCAGAATTCTTGCCGGCGTGGGGGCGCCTCAGGGGGCCGTGCGGAAACGGCCTTGGTAAAAGTGCTTGGGAAAACAATGGAGGGAAAAAATGATGAGAAAATGTTTCTGAAACCAAACGGGAAAAAATGTGCAATTTAAAGAAAAAAACAGTATTTCATAGCAAGATACATTGTAAACGACTTGCAGAAAAGGCCTATGTTAAGAATTGGCAACTACGAGTCAATATTAGCTGTTAGAAAGAGCAATGAATCCTAAAACAGTCTTTTAAGATAGTGTCTAAAAAGGAAGCTGTAATGACGTTTGCTTTTAGTTGGTCTTATCTAATGTGTTACACCTTCAAAGCAGTCTCCAAAAAGCTTAGAATTTAAGATGAGCAAGATTTATGTTCTAAAGCAGTGTTGGAATTTTTAATGATGAGAATATCATGTTTTTAAGAGAGAAACTGGGAAAGGAAAAACTATTCCACCAGAATGTTATAACAATGTGGAAAGGTGCATTATTTGTAAACCACTTTGTACCAATGTAGACTTTAAAAATCCTGAAGGTTTCTTTTGGTCAGGAATTAACAATCTTATTTTGTAAGATTTTTTGGAAACCATAAAAATAATGTCATTGCTGAAATTGAGAAGAACTGAACAGTCGTAGAAAAGCTTACTCCCCAAAAAGCAATACATCTTCCTTTTTGTACTGATAATTATTAGTAAAGTTGATTGCTCCTAGAAGGAATGCAAGTATTTCTTCCTTTGTAAGAGTCTCTCACACAGGTCCATTTGAATTAGCAATAGGAGCCACTAGAAAACACTTAAAACTTCAAGGAACTGTAGATCAGGACATGCAAATTTACTGCAACGCACATAAGGGTTCTAGCATTAAATGGATGAATTACTCAAATGACAGCACTTGACCTTCCATTTTCTCCTGGGGAGGGGAAGCCATTTTGCAAAGTGCTCAGAATGTAATCTAACTTACCAAATTATCAGTGATTCTTGCTGCTGGATATTTCAATGAGCGGTAAAAAAAAAACCCCACCTAAATAAACCTGTTTTCTTCTCAGTTTCCTGGACTAGTTAACAACAGAGGACTTTTTAAAAAAACGAATTGCTTGGTGGATTGCTTTTTGTACTTTGAGAATTACCTGCCAGTGCACCAAGCTCCAGGATAATACTTACATGAAGTGAAGGTTGTTTGGTATATAGTCATGAGATCTCAGAAGCTAAGCACGGTCAGCACTTAGATGGGAGACTGCCAAGGAAGGATTTTCAGAGAAGGACAATGGCAAACCATCTCTACTTCTCACTTGCCATAAGTTGCCATAAGTTGGTTGTAATTTGACAGAACATGCATACATAATAGTTACATTGCACTGGTCACTTAAGAGTAGATGCTTCTGCAGTTATTCTAGTCAAGCATAGCTTCTTTTGTCCTAATTCTTCCCCCCAGCATTTTCAATGTATGCCCCCTGGTTCTAGTATTGTGAGAAAGAGAGAAAAATTTCTCTCTGTCAACATTTTCTACCCCATTCAATCATATCCCCCCTCAAATGTCTCCTCTCCAAACTAAAGAGTCCCAAATTCTGCAGCCTCTCCTCATAAGGAAGGTGCTCCAATTCTTCAATCATCCTCAAAAAAATCAAAAAAATATCAATTAAGACGCCCAAATCCCTTTCCTGGTCTGTGACTGATAGCACTGACCCTTGTAGCATGTATGTAAAGTTTGGATTTTTTTGCCCTATGTGCATCACTTTACATTTTGCTACATTGAACTAATGTATAAAGGTCCGCTTGGAGCTCTTCACAATCCTTTGCAGTTCTCACTACCCTAAATAATTTGGTATCATCCGCAAACTTAGTCACCATGCTACCTACCCCTACTTCCAGGTCATTTATGAATAGGTTAAAGAGCACCAGTCCCAAACGGATCCTTGGGGGACACCACTCCCTACATCTCTCCATTGTGAGAACTTCCCATTTATACCCACCCTTTGCTTCCTGTTTCTCAACCCATTTTTAATCCATAAGAGGACTTCCCCTCTTATTCCTTGGTTTCTAAGTTTTCTCAATAGTCTCTGGTGAGGAACTTTGTCAAAAGCCTTTTGGAAATCCAAGTAGACAGTGTCCACTGGTTCCCCCCATCCACAAGCCTGTTTACACCCTCAAAGAACTCTTCAGAGTTTCTACTCTTTCAAGGACTTTGAATTAAAGTATGTTGGCTACCACTGTACATATTAGACAAGTGAGGAGGCATAGAGTATCTATTTTGCATGTAGAAGATTCCAGGTTAAATCCCTGGCATTGCCAGTTAAAATAATCAAATAGGAAGTGATGTGTAAAACCTCCATTGGAGACCCTGGGGAGACACTGTCAGATAAATTAGATAACACAGACCTAGGTAGCTCAGTGGTCTGATTTAGTATAAGGCAGATTCATGTATTCATTTGTGTACAGTAGTCAAGTATACATCATACAGGGCAGTCAAGAGATATTATGATAAAGTGTCTGCATCAGCAATTTCTACATCAGCAACTTCTACATTTACCTTGTGGTGCTTCTTTAGAATGTCAGAATGAGAATGCTATGGATGGGGATGTGCCATAGTTGTGTATACAAATCCTGCCACTTCCATTTAAGCCTGTATAATGTAGTGGTTAGGCAACTAAACTAATATCTGGAAGATCCAGATCTGCCATGGAAGCTGGCAGTATGATTTTGAACCAGTCACACACTCCTACCTCAGAAAGTTGATGTGAGAATAAAATGGAGGCAAGAACATGTAAGCTGCTTTGGAGAGAAAGCAGAGGATAAATGAAGTAAATATATAAGTATTTGTTCCAGGACAGATTGCTGTTTGAACATATTTGATCATTCAAATACATTGAACTAAGTGAGAGAGAGAGAGAGACAGACAGACAGACAGACAGACAGACAGACAGACAGACAGACAGAGCCAACAGGTTAAAGACAAATTTTTTAAAAGGATGATTTTTTTCCTGGCTTTTTCACGTCCATTTTACACTAGGGGTAATTTTTTGGGGCTCTGGGAAAGTTTTATTTGAGGCAGAGGCACTAATTTGCAAAATAACTGCAGATGACTCTCCTTACAAGAACTTCCAAGTTTGGTGAAGACTGGATCCAATTTTATAGGCCCAAAAAGAGGGTTCCCCATCTATTCTCCACTGTTTCCAATGTGAAAAAAAATGGGGCTTCATAAAATTGGACCCTCTGATTCAATCTTCACCACACTAGGAAGTGCTTGTAAGTTGAGTCATTAGCACCCATGCTGCAAATTTGGTGTCTACTTCAAAAAAAACACAAGGTAAAACAATGGTCAAAAGCAACAAACTGTCCCAAAGCTTTTTTCAGCTGATGAATACTTTAAACTTAACAAATTTGTGAAGAGAGAAAGAGAAAGATACTGAAATGCAGGAAAAGAGAGGTAAGATGGAAATTTAAAGATTGGTTGATTCAGAAAGAAGCAGTAAAACAAAAAAATGTAAACTAGAATTTAAACAATTTTTTTAGATAAATGAAAATCCTACAGAAGCATTAAGTCTGGTATGGGATACAAGTAAAGCCTATACGAGAGGGATATTAGTGAATCAAGAAGCTCATTATTATAAAAAAAAGGGTAAAATAAAGCAACATCAATTAATAGAAAGAACAAGACTAGAAAAAATAATTGGTAAAAAGATCTGGTAATTAAAAAAATTCCCCCAGAGATCCTCAAATATTTTTTAATAGTTTCCTTATGCTAAGAATAATTTCTCTTTGTGGTTCTCAGCTCTGACATATATCAACATAGGATCTTTGCAGGGCTCTGGAGGACTGTTTTTAAAGATAGAGGCACCAAATTTGCAACATTGCTGGTGATTCTCCTTACATGAACCCCCAAGGCACATAAACTTAACCCCCCCCCTCCCCGCCGACCCAATCTCCACTATACTTGAGGGTTCATCTAAGACGGGGTAGGGAACCTGCGGCTCTCCAGATGTTCAGGAACTACAATTCCCATCAGCCTCTGTCAGCATGGCCAATTGGCCATGCTAGTAGGGGCTGATGGGAATTGTAGTTCCTGA